>NC_043745.1:5583247-5883247 GCF_902148845.1 Salarias fasciatus
GTAATTACATGTTTGTAATTAATGGTTTGTGTTTTGTGGCTAAAGTTTTCAAAGAGGAATGTTCCTCTCACCTGTACATTCGTTCATTCTTCTTGTTTTCCAACACTGTCAGCTACAGCCTGGTGTTCCACTGGCTGTGGGGGTTTGTCAGAATTGGAGAACTGAATGAGTTCTTTGAAAAATAGTCGGTGTTTAAAGGAGTCATATTATGCAAAATTCACTTTAAAAAGGTGTCTTTACCGTCATATCGCCTCCCAGAGCCTCTGTATAATCCCCCAGAAGTGAAAAATTCAGTCACCTCCCTCAGTTGTGCACTCCACTTTTAAGGAAATATACACTCAAACACTCGGTTCTGAAGTCTTCCTCTTTCTGACGTCAGGAAGAGGAACACCACTCCCCCCGGTGTAGTTCAACTACGATCAAAAATGACTCGTGGGACGTCAGAATATGGAAATAAAATGGATTTATATGGATTTATATAAGAAAAATGGAGGTGGTACAATTACAGAAATATCCTTCTTCATAGCGCTTCATAACAGCTCGGCATCACAGCAACAAAGTCTCCCGCTATTTTCTCTGAACTGACTTCCGGGTTTTTTACGCAAAGCCTCATGGGACTTGAAGTTCACTTGAAGTGACATGCTGTAGGCAACATAAGATAAAATACATTTCAATTCAACTAAACGGATTAACGTCAATTAACTGCATCATGAATTCCATTCCAACTGTTTTTAACTCTGTTTTTTAACTGTAAATAATCATGAAATTAATATAGCTTTGAATCAATCATATAAATTAAATTACTTCACCAAATACTAAATTAATGTGACTCAAAGTTACAGCATCCTCCCCCCCAATGAACAAATGGTTCATTAAATCTCAAGACAGTACAGTAGCTGAATAGGTCTTCTCAGCAAACTCCCTGAAGGAGTGCGAACCATGCCCGACCGCACAAGTCCATTCCGGCCCCTAAGCAGTTCTGTGATGATTCCAAGTTTCCAGGTCTGTCTGGGGGTCTTGTCTTCTCCAATGAGTACGACGTCACCCACTTTTAGTGAGGTGGGTGTCGGTGTGGCACAGTGATGAGCTGACTTCAAATCCATCAGGTAATCCTTACGCCAGGCATTCCAGAAGCTAGCTGAGAGTCTCTGCCTGTATTTCCATCTTCGAGTGATCGCTTCGTTGTTGGCAGTTGGGAGCTGCTTGTCAGCAGGGGAGGGCTTTGCTGGCAGAGAGGTCAGCCGTTTTCCCACCAAGAAGTAGGCTGGAGTCAGAGGCTGTGGTTCATCCACTTCATTATGTACAAATGTCAGAGGCCTTGAGTTTATGATAGCTTCCACTCCTGTCAGTATTGTGCACATCTCTTCGAAGCTGAGTGAAGCTCTCCCAAGTACCTTTTTCAGGCACGTCTTCACTGATCGGATGAGTCTTGTCGTGGAATTTTATTTAAAAAAGTATCCTAGGCCAGTCACGGTGCAAAAAACCCCACAAACATATATTCCAGAAAAAAACGTAAAATCCTCAATTATATCCACTTGGTTCTTGAAGTCTTCAATCGTAGTTCTCCTCGGAAAAATCAGGCAGAGTCAGAGTCAGAATGCAAAAGGAGGACTTTATTCCCAAAAAACCCTCCTGGCAGCCAGGCCGACCAAAGATCTGACGCGCTGATCGCTCTCCGCTCCATCTATTTATACTATTTCTTGGGAGTTTGTTGCTTCTCAATTGATTCTTCGTCAAGACACAATTGTTCAAAACCATTCGTTGAGTCTTAGTTGAGTCTTCGTCAAGACACAATTGCTCCTCCCTCCCTACAAAGGTCAATTTCCGTGACCCCTTGGGAGGCCCTCTTAGCCTCCAAGTCTCCAAATGCCAGGTGTTGTGCAACAAATCATAGTGTCACATTTTTTATCCAATGAGCCTCATTTACACCAGAGGGAGACAGAGAGACAATTGACCTGTAGTCTTAACTTTAGAAAAAACAAACTGTCCAGCTGCCAAGAGGCTGCCGTAAAAATGAAACATGGCAGACTGGCGAACAGAAAAAGGATACATGTCTTTTCTACGCCTGTGTCTACTAGCATACTATAACTAACAGAGACATGCATTACATGAACAATAGTAAATAACATAATATAATAAGCATGATGTAAAGAATATTATAAAATTATTCAACAGTCTTTCCCAGAAGCCGCCCCACCAAGCTGCTCTCTCTGCGATGAACTTCCAGGTGATGCATCTCTCTGAGAAGAACTCTAACAGCTGGGGTTCTTTGATAGCTTCCCACAGCTCTTTGAGGTCTTGATCAGCTCTCTTGAATGTTTTTGCATTGTCTGAGTAGATGATCTTGCATAATCCTCTTCTGGATATAAATCTTTTCAACGCTAACAGGAATGACTCTGTTGACTGATCTGAGACCAGTTCCAGGTGTACTGCTCTGGTCACAGCACAAGTGAATAGTGCTATGTAGGACTTATTCACAGAATCATCTGCCTTCACGTAAACTGGCCCAGCGAAATCAACACCTGTGACTTCAAACGGTGGGGATTCAGTTATTCTGTCTTTGGGCAAGGGCGTGGTGATTTGCTGTCCGGCTTTTTCCTTGAATCTTCTGCAGACAGCAGTGCTTGACTTGCTGCCTTGCACGTACGATCCAATATCTCTCTCTCTCACTTGCACGAGAGTGTCTCGCACTCCTGAGTGCATCACCTTTTCATGACAGCTCTTGATCAGCAGTTCTGAGTATCTGTGTTTGTTGGGCATAATCCATGGATGCTGCTCCCTAAACGTGAAGTTGGACTGCTGCAGGCTTCCTCCCACACTGAGCAGCTCGTGCTCATCCAAGAACGGTCTGAGTTCTTTGAGCTTGCAGTCAGTGGTTAGGCTCTTTCCTGCCTTCAGTTGTTTTATTTCTTGGCTGAATCTCTGGGTTTGTGTTGTCTTGATCCAGTATCTTTCTGCATGGAAGATCTCATCAGCTGCCAGCTCTCCTCTTGTCTTTGTTTTTGCTTGAGCATTGACTATGAATCTTTTGATCCAGGCTGTCACTCAGAGGACTCTCTTCAGCTTGCTGCATCGTTCCAGGTCTAATACTGGTTCGGTGGGTTCTGTGTCATTTGCAGCAAGCTGCACAGTAATCTGCTGGTCGGACTTGAGTTCAGCGTTCACTTTGTCTGTGATATAGTCACTTTCAGTCTCCTCTGACTGATTGGGAGATGTTAGACCACTGAGCCCGTTTCACCACAGCTGGTTCTGCATCAGGTTTTCGATACTTTGTCCTCTTGTCGGGAGATCAGCTGGACTGACCTTTCCTGCAATGTGTGACCATGTCTCAGGGTTGGTCAGGGACTGGATCTCGGACACTCTGTTTGAAACAAACTGTTTCCACTTCTGAGCTGAGCTGCAGATCCAATGTAGCGTAATCATTGAATCTGTCCACTGGGGCTGAACGATATGGGCAAAATTTCATATCTCGATATCCATGCCAGATATCTCGATATTGATACGATATATTACAATGGATTCAGTGAAAGTTAAGCGTTTTTCAGAAAAATAAAAACATAATACAAAAGGATGTAAAAAAAATGCAGTTTTATTTATGAGAACTCACTGCCACTAACACCAAACTCGTTTGTGCAGATTCTGCAACCGCCCTCTGCCATCAGCTGTCAACCAGTAAACGAGGTTTGTGGTTGGCTGGCCTTACCTGTGCATGGGCAAGCTTACATGCAGGGCAAGCAAGGGAAATCTTGATATCGTTGATTTTGAGAAACTAATGTCCTGAATGTTTATATCGCGATATCGATATGATAACGATATATTGTTCAGCCCTACTGTCCACATTCTTATCTGGTTTGGTTCCAGTTTTAGAGTTGTCATCAAGTTGTTGGCAAGTCTCGCTCCAATTACCGCTCCCATGAGCTCCCGGCGTGGCAGTGTCATTTTCTTGAGGGGGCTCACCCTGGATTTCGATGCTACGAGACTCATACTGGGTTCTCCATCTGGTTATTCACCTTGCAGGTAGGCTGCAGCACTGTAAGCTCTTTCACTTGCGTCACAGAACACATGCAGTATCAGAGCATGTTTGTATTCTGGCTGCATGGCTGCTCGGTACCATCTTGGTATGGTGAGGTGGTGCAGCTGCGGTAGTTCTGAACACCACTGTTGCCATTCTTGGGTCAGATCAGGTGGCAGCTCTTCATCCCAGGAGAGTCCCCTCTCCCACATTTCTTGAAACATGCACATAATTCTGATCATGAAAGGCGTTAGGAACCCGAAGGGGTCATAGATGCATGCAACTGACTGCAGGACGCTTCTCTTTGTGTTCTTCTCATCCTTTAGGATGTTCAATAGCGGTCTGAGGTCAAAGGTGAAGTCATCAGTTCCTGGACGCCACACTAGGCCCAACACCTTTAGAACTGTTCTGTGTGTCTCGGGCCCCGGTTGGTGGTCTGTTGCACTCTCCTCCCATTTCTTCTCCAGCTCATGTGAATTAGTCTTCCACTTGCAGAGATCCATGCCTGCAGCTGACAGTATTTGTTTGGCGGTTTTTGTCACATGGAAGGCTTCTTCAACACTTGGCGAACTTGCAATGAAATCATCCACGTACAGTGACTCCATTAGTGTCTGTACCACCTGTGGCTGTTCTGTTTCATGCTGTCTCAGGTGCCTTCTGATTGTCGCTGCAAGAAGGAATGGGCTGGGGGAGGCTCGAACACGACTCTGGTCATCCTCAGCACAAGCATCTCTCCGTCCTCTTCTCCATTTGGTGGGCCTATGAGCCACAGGAACCTCACTGCATCTCTGTCCTTCTCCATTAGGGAGATCTGTAAGAAAGCCTTTTTTATGTCGGCCATGAAGGCTTTTTCATGTGTCTCGAATCTGACGAGGACACTGAGGAGATCAGGATTCAAGTTTGGTCCTGTGAGCAGACAGTCATTGAGGGATGGGCATCCATCTTCGTGGGATGACGCATCAAACACTACTCACAGTTTTGTGGTCACTCTGTCTTCTCTGAGCACTGCGTGGTGAGGTAAGTAGTATTTCACAGCGTCTGCACTTGCGTTGTCCTTTGGAACATCCTCTGCAATGTTCTGCTGTAAATAATCCTCCACTACTTCACTGTATCTGCTGTACAATGTCACATCTTTCTTTAGTTTTTTCTTCAGATTTTCAAATTGTTTTTAGCAACCCTGTAGTTGCCTTGGAGCTCTGCTCTTTCTGGTTTCCAGGGCAACGCTACAAGGTATCGTCCATCTTTTAAGGTGTTTGTTCTCTCGAACATCTGCAGAGCCTCTTCTCCAGCTGGGTTCTGTGTTTTCTCACTAGGGTTGGGCGGTATCCAAATTTTGATACCGTCACACTGTCTCCACATTTTACCCCGGTATAAGGTATTACCATGACTAATTAAAAAAATACAACTCAAGGCTCACACAGCATCACCAAACTGTTGGCTTATCCCTACACCGTTCAGAAACTGAATACCAAATAGGCCTGTCACGACAACAAATTTTGCTGGACGATTAATTGTCCCAGAATTTATTGCGATAAACGATAATATTGCCATTTTTTATTTTTTTTTTTTTTTTTGCAATTTTGTAATTAATGTAACAATTAGGGATGCACCGAAATGAAAAGTTTTTCTCCGGTTGTCAGTCCTTGTCTTGACTATGGTTCCCATAATTTGTTGCACCTCTATCACATGAGCAAACAACTTCTGCTTGTTTGTAGCTAAGCTAGTCAGTTCAATCAGAACGGCAAACCACAACGGTATCCACCTCTAACCCGTCAGTCACCATAATCACAGTTTGTCCTCCAGTCTCCCGACCGGAGAGCACGGCGCGCGGCTGGCAGTCCGCACGCTGTGCCGCCGAGAGCGGACAGCGGGCTGCGTCCCGGCAGCCGGGACGATGGGAGCAGCCAGCCGCTGGCTGACAGCCCGTCCGCCGGGATGCCGCGAGCGATGGGGGACTTCACTAGCTGGCTGGACATCGGTGATTAACACTAGAACAGCCAAGACGGTCTGACAGACCGTTTAGGTTTTTATAATTCAAATAAATCTGTTAAAAATAATTCCCCTGTCCTCTAGTTCTTTGACTTTTCCTAAATATGTGTCTTGTATGTTTTTCTGAAACAAATAAGGTCCTAACAATGACACACATAATATTACAAAGCATTTACACCTCTAAAGGCCAACAAAAAAAGACGCACTTCGCTGGGCTTTTTTTCTGCGATTGATTTGTTTTGGTTCATATCAGACAGACGGCCAAAAATATCAACCAGATCCCAAAATAAAGACAATAAAAAAGAGGCATAATGAAGAGATATAAGGTAGAAGAAGCTTTAGCAATGATACAGGAGGTCAGTGAGGGGGAATCGGATGGCGGAGACTGTCGGACATCAGCGATCTTGACTGGAGTGAAGAGGAGGAAAGTTCTGAATCAGAGTCAGAACAGCCGCGGGCCAAACAGCGAAAACAATGTAATCCTGTTGCCCCAAAAATGCCTGACCGACCTCCCACAGAACCTGCAGTGGCACATGAAAGCGCTCACGCGTCACCTCCAGGTATAGAGAATTACTGTAGGCTACTGTCAGTTTACAACTAAATAATAATAACATCAAATGGTGTAAAAAATAAATAATTTAATAAATCTCAACACAACAGTGAACATGGTAGTTCACAGCAGGAGCACTGCAGCGTCTCCAGAGGTGCCAATTACAGATTCAGGAAAAATGGTATATATCTTTCAGCAAAGTGGCAAACCATGTATTTTTCGTTTCCAAAAATTAATTTTAGAACGAACATATTTTCTAAATAAATACCTTTGTCCTGTGAAGCCTGCAGTCCCAGAATCAAATGAGCAGGGTGAGGACGGATCGTGTGGGAAGGTGTCCGTCCTGGTGCGCAGCCGGGGAGACTTATTTTACTCATTTCAATATGTTGATTATTATTGACGGTTAATAAATTAAATAAATAATAATACAACTATTTTGTTTGTGTTGGTGTGTGTGCGCGCGTGTTTATCAGGGATAGGGTTAGGGTTAGGAAACGAGTACGCAGAGTGTGAGTGAGAGGTTTCGCTGCGCAAATGCGCACTGTAAAAAGTTTTAAATAAATTTTAAAACCTGATTTGAGGCATTAATAAAGCAGACATGAGGCATTAAAAGGTTTGTTTTAGCATTACCGCCACGTCATCACCAATTATTTTCGGCCGTGTTGTTTCGGTGATTTTTTTTCTTTCGGCCAAAAGCCGAAAATACACCTTTGAACCATTATCAGCCGAAAAATTTCGGTGGCCGAATTTTCGGTGCATTACTAGTAACAATAATGGTCAAATAATGCAAGTACACCCTTTTAAAGACATACAAACTTTTATTTCCTGAGAACATTTAAAACTGGAATTGTATTATGAAACAAGCCTTTGTAAATATTCAAAATAGATAATCAAAACAATGAAAATAAAAAGGACTGTCACTCTCTGTTAACAGTAAGTTCACCTGAATATAAATCACACACAACTGAAACAATGAATACAGTATAAAGTGTCTGTAAACAAAATTTACTTCTGTGTATATTAAACATTAGGCTCAGACAGTAAAATATTTAACAGGCAAAACTTCAAATGTAATTACTACCTTGCTTTGTTAACAAAAAATGCACTTGAATAAAAATCACACACGCAACCAAAAGGAATATATAAAAGAGACTCTGTTGCTGCCTGTCTGTAAACAAAATTGTACTTCAATATATATAAGGCTCAGCCTCAGACAGTAAAATATTTAACAGGCAAAACTTCAAATGTAATTAGGACCTTTTCAAACAAAAAGTGCAAACAAACTACAAAAAATTCAAAGCAGCTGCCTAAACAGGCAATATGCAAATGTTTAACTTAGTTTGGGAGATTTCGCGCAAGAAAGACCAGTATGTTGACCTTCTGTGGCTTAAGGCAGGATCTTTCCGGAGTAGCAACGTTGCCAGCTGTGCTGAACATTCTTTCTTAGCTGGTGCTTGTTGCACAAATGCACATGTATTTTTGGGCCAACTTAGCCATCAAAGGAAATCGTCTTTGATTGTCACGCCACCACAACAAGGGATCACAAGATGCATCAAGTGCATCTTCTTGGAGGAACTTGGTCAATTCGGCATCAGCCTGCACTCTTTTTGGAACTGCAGCCTGGCTCTTCTGTTTTGAAGAAGATCACTCAGCCTCTTCTTCTTGGTGGGCACGGCAGCAGGAGGTTCTTCATTTCCTTCAGCAGCTTTGCTGAAGCTCTCGCCACTGGCACCTTCTCCACTTCCTTCTGGCTCTTTTAGGTCCAGTAGCTCCTGCACAAGCTGATGTTTGACATCATCCAATGCATCTGCTTCCTCCATGCTGCCACGATACCTTGGATCCAACACTGTAGCGTTTCTCAGGAGGTCTTGGATTGCAGGTGAGCTGTATTTTTTAGTCAGTACCCTGCTGATGTTTTGCTTAATACTGGTGGCCAGAGCAGTGTCATCAGGGCCAGGAGAGAGAAGGTCACCTTTAATCAGTTCAAGCACAGGTTTAACTGAGGACACTGTGACGTACTTTTCCCCCGAGAGCACATCTGTGAAGTCAGACAGTGGTTTCATTGCTGCGTTGATGGACTCCAACACAGAGACATCCTTCCAGGTGGGGTTGAGGTGGCTGTGTTTTCTGTCTTGAATCAGGACATGTCTTATGGCTGGGAGTTGCTCCAGCACCCTCTCCACCATCTTCTGCTTAGTGCCCCATCGTGTGGCAACATCCTGTGGGAAAGATAATATGGTTTGTTAGTTAATCTATATTGACATTCTAAAATACAGCTTTTTACATTTCCATTACTTACCATCGCTATACATTTGAATATATTTGTATGTTATTTTATGCTATGCATTTTACAAATATATATAGCAAAATATATATACATACAAAGTCACTACGGTGTCAATTACATTATGATTATATCAATGATGAATTAAACACAAATTACTCACCAGTATTAGACTGTGTTGGGGAAGATTAGCCTCACACTGCGCCTTCCTGAGATCTCTCCTTTTAATCCAGCTCAGGTTGAATGTGTTGACCAAACTTTTACAGAGTCCCATGGCACGTGCTGTTCGATCTTTTTCGCTGTCCAGCCCATGGGACACTGCAAGATGGAGGTTGTGGCCAAAGCAATTGAGCCATGGCCAGCCCAGGTTTCGTACAGCAACAACAATGTTAGCACCATTGTCTGTAGTTATGCAGACGAGTTTGTGATAATCTAGTCCCCAGTCTGCTAAAGCGGAGGGGTCATTTTTGAGCTTGACCACATGTCGGTAGTGGCAGAGTAGAATGGAATGTTTTTGATCTCCTTTATTATGTCTTCTTTTACATTGTTGTAAAGCTGTGGAATTGCCGTTTGGGACACGCAAGTTTTCCCAGGCAATTCGTATTGCCTGTCAAAAGTTTGCAGCATTTGTCAAAATGTTGGTTTTTCAACCGTGTTAAATGGCTGCATCTCTTTTGCGATGTAACGAACAACGCTGTCCGTAAGAGCGCACCATTTAGCGCTGTCACGTTTATATTTTGTTTGTTTCATAAATGCACCAGTGATTGTTGACTGTCGGGAAGACGTTGACGGGCGCTCTGATTCTTTGGCAGACGTTTTTTTCCCTAGCTGGGCAAATTGCAACGGGTGGTCGTGTTTAAGATGGAGTTGCATGTTCAAAGTGTTGCCAGATTTAACACAAACTGTTTTGGAGCAAATGCGACATACCGGCTCATTTAAGTTCTTTGGTTCGCCGCGGTCATTTGGTATGAATCCAAAGTGTTCCCACACATCTGCTGTAGCATTCGGCTTCGAAACCAATTCCATTGCGTTATATTCCAAACAATTCCTCGCCTCCTCTCGTGGCTCTCACACGCTGCGGCCCTCATGTGCTGCTCTTGTGACTGTCGATGCACGGCGTCGCCAGGCCCAGGTGGGGTTCCGCTCCTCTCTGCACAGAGACAGAGTGACAGACAGGAGGGTTCACTCCTCATAGGTTCCCCTCCTCTCCGCACAGAGACAGAGTGACAGACAGGAGGCGTCACTCCTCATAGGTTCCCCTCCTCCCCCACAGAGACAGAGTGACAGACAGGAGGGTTCACTCCTCATTACGCTACAGAGCTGAAAGGAGTCAGTATGAAACGTTTCTAGTGTCTTTGGAAAATGTAAATTTATCGCGCCTGGCAAACTTACCGACCTCATTTTTTTATCGTGCGATTAATTGATTTATTGACTATCGTGACAGGCCTAATACCAAACACTAATAATGAAACAATAAAAACATAATGTGCAAAATATTAACAACTTATTAGCAACAGCAAAAAAGTGCTGACCAGTGCAAAGTGCAAATACAACAAACAATTAACATAACCATCCACAACAGTTTTTGCGCAGAATGCGCTCCGTACATATCAATTAAATGAAAATCACAACCTGAACAACTTTTAATAACAAAAAAGAGCAGCTTTTAAAAAGGTGTAAATACAACAGTCAAACAATTAAACTAACCTGACCATCCAGAACAGTTTTTGCGCAGAATGCACCGCACACACATCAGTTAAATTCAATCACCTTCGCATTGCACAATTTACAAATTGCCTCGCCAGTATACCGCTCTCTCTTCTCGTTAGCTCAGGAACCTGAAATACTGCCAGTCCGCTGCAGTCCTGTTCTTCTTTGGGACCAGGTCACTCGGTGCGTGACTTGCCATCTTTCTCCCGCTCTCTCTCTCTCTGTCTCTCGCTCCCGCCCTCTCACGTGATGACGTCATGTTCATAAACTTAATCAAAAGTCTCCAAAAGTAAACTACTGTGGAAGTAAAACTGAAAATTCAACCACATATAAGTGCTGCTGGACAAAGAATCATTTTTAGGCATTGAATAAATTATATTTTATATTTAAACCTTATCTTCTATATAAGTGCATTGCAATTTTTTTCAATGACGGTATTGAAACTGATACTGTTGCTTTTGAAAGACACCGCTGGTATACCTTATTACCTTATTACCGCCCAACCCTATTTCTCACCTTTGATTCCCAGCGATTCAATTCCCAGAATGCACGTAGTTGTTTGGAGACAAGTGTCTCCTCTTCGAGTGAAATGAACATGCAGGTTGATTCAGCGACGCTTGACATGGACACTGGTCCCTGCACCGACCATCCACAGTCGCTCTCCAAGGCAACTAATGTTTCTGTGAGTCTCTCCACTCTTCCTGAGACTGTTTGCCAGTAGTAGTCAGCTCCTATCAGGACAGAGAGCTCGGGATCATTGTCATTGTCTGGGAAGTCGGCTAGTTTTAATCCTCTTGTCTTGAACTCATGTTGAATCTGGTCACCAGGAATCTTCATCACACCTGTGGCATTTCTATGGCCTCAATCTCAATTCTTTGCTGGCTGTCCCAAACATTCTCCAGTATTACTCTCACTGTCTTGCGTCGTGACACTGTAGGGACAGAGGAGCCAAACGTGTGAAGAGTGAGGGTCTCTTGTCTTATTATTGGCAAGTTCAGGCTCTTCACAAGGGTTTCATGGATGAAACTTCTGACTCCCTCCATCAAGCAAGCAGCGAGCTATCTTTCTGCCTGATGGGCCAGCCACCCATGCCTTGGCAGTCTGCAGTAGTACAGTGTTCTGTCCATCTGGTTTCATCTTAACTGACTGAGGAATGACTGAGGAAACAACAGCATCTTCTGTTACAGTGGGGGGGGCTGCACCTCATTTTTCTCACCGGTGCACACAGCAATGTGATGCCTCCTTCCACATTTTTCACATGACACATCCTTTACCTTGCATGTCTTTGCAATGTGTTTCTGTCCCAGACATACAAAACATCTTCCCATTTTCTTGATTTTCTCTTTACGCTCAGGAATGCTGTGATTTGGGAAATTTTCAGATTTGTGCTCCATGCTGTCACAGAATAAACAATTGTGCATCTTCTGGCTGGCGGTGTGCAGTGCAGCAGCAGACTGCATGCTGGGTCTGTTCAATCTTGTGCCACTGGACAATGTAGACTGCTTCCATGGCTTGCTTCCTGGTTTCTGTTCTTTCTGAGTGTAGGACGTTGTCATCATCTTCATTAAAATTGGGCATAGCAGGTTTCCGTAGGTGTCTGACACTATACCCAGTGACTCCAAGCTCCTTACTTGAATTTCACATTCATCATCTTGCTGTCTTAATGCATGCACATCGGAGGACTTCTTGACAGGATTTAGATTCAGCAGCCGTGACATGTGAGCACTGATCACCAGATCTTTCATTCCAAATCTGTTTTGCAGCAGAGAGATCGTACTGTCGTAATTAGCATCAGTCCTGCTACTGCCTTTACAGCTGGCCCAGTGAGATACGTCTTCAGGTAAGTGAACTTCTCACGTTTGCATAGTGCATCATTCATATGAATAGCAGTCGCATACTGATTCCAAAACTCCTGCCGTCTGCTCACATCTCCGTTGTATTTGACGAGCTGACCGTTTTCGCTAACTTAGCCACAATTAGCTCGGATGGGAACGTTGCGGAGCTCCTCTCCCCAGCAGAGAGGCACTTTGGCTCGGCCTCGACTGTCACGGCGCCTGGGTGCCTGACTTCCAGGGGCCGAGTTGGGGCCGATTGGGTAAACGGCCCGGAGCTGCTGGAAGCGACGGAGGTCCCAAAGCCGGCGGAGACACACGGCTTGCGCGCGACCGCTTGGCCGCACCTGGATGTCTCTCCTCGCCGGGAGGCTGCGAAGCTCCGGTGCCCAGCGGAGGCGCACTGCACACGGGACGCCAGGCGCAGCGGAGTGCCAGCGCTCCGAAAGTCAACGCACACCGGCAGCGCCGTCCGGATGGGGAGGACTGCTCCTCTGAGAGGCTGTCGTGCTCTCGATATCACACGAACACATGATATAAACAGAAAAAAATAGCATAATAGGTCATAATAGGTTTTGAGACATTGTACTTTTTTCATTGCACAGCAACAGTAACTGTAGTAACTGTGAAAAAAGCTCTGATGTCAGTTGCTTTTCTTTGTGAAACATTGATTTGTGATTAAGTATTTGCTCAGACTTTATTATTGAAAGAAGGAAACAATGAATGGTTGTATGCAGGTCGTACAGGAGGCAGTAAACGCAACGTAGCAGAATCCAACCCTTCCATGAAACACCAGAGGTCCGGGTTATCCACCCATGGCAGAATTTTACTCCATTAATTACATAAAAATAATGATAAATCTTTCCAGCCTACCAACAAGAAAGCTGAGACAAGAGGGCTTCATCAATCAGTCAATCAAATTGAGAAACGGCTTCACTTTGGCCGGGAGGCGGAGCTAAAAAACGCTTGTTCTCACAATAGAACTAATCTATTTGTCAAATTTAAGCCCATTGTTGAACATTACTCAAAATGTTTTTTAACACAGGTTAAAAAAGGGGGCCAGAGTATCAGAGTTGGATGTGAAAACATTTAACATATAGGTGGCGTGCCAAAGAGGATACATTCTGTTCTGCTGTCGTTTCAAGTGCAAAAGGTTCTGAGTAGGGCTGGGCGATATATCGAATTAATTCTATTAATTCGATTTAAAATTTTCAATCGATGGGAAAAATAATAAATTGCAACATCGAGTTTAATTTTTTCTGTCTCTCCGCATTTTTACCGGACGCGTGTAATACACACAGTCGCCACACCAGGAGGACTGGCGCTGTAGCACACACTGCAGTCAACATTCCCTTACAAATGAGAAGAGTTAGAGAAGAGTCCCCCGCCGGGGACAGAGCTCTCCCCCGCCGATCAGATTTCTCCTGGCGCCATGAGAATCCCACACCGCGACGCTTTTAACGGTGAAACACGGCCCGTTCCTCATCTTCTGCCATGATGCACTCGGCCGAATTATCAGAAAAATAAACAGGAAAAGGCTGATATAAGGCACAAAATGAAATAAAGAGCGCAAATATGATAAAAATGAAAATGAAACTTAAATCGTGTGTTTTTTCGACGCTTAACTTTGATCTGTGTAGGATTTCAACCCATTTAAATTTGATCTATGTGGGATTTTTTTTTAATAAATTGCTTTATTTCCTCCAGTTTAGCTTTTATTTCTTTCAATTCAGTGCCCATGCAAGCGTTCTTGTTAAAATTACCTCAGTAATAACTATATTGCCTACATAGTTAAATGCTGGCGTTTTGGCATTCAATAAAATATCCTATTTTTTTTTTAAAATGTGTAATTGTGTTTCTTTACACAGAAAAAATTGATTAAAATCATTAATCGGATTTCAAGCACAAAAAAAAAAAAAAAAAACAGATTTAATTTTTTGGCTCTATCGCCCAGCCCTAGTTCTGAGCCAGCCACTGCTTTACTTCATTAATATAGTCCAACAGTGCTTTAATTTGACCTCATGGGCAAATATATCTGCAAACCGTCAGTGTAAAAGTGAAAAGACAGATTGCTCTTTTATACAGCTGACCCCAGGGAGAGGGCATATATAATGAGAACAGAACCGGGTCGAGGACAGAACCCTGTGGAACCCCACAAGGGAGGGAATCACGCCAAGAGTGAAAAGTCATCAGTCTGAGATGTAGCTGATATCGTTGACATGCTGATTTCTACATGAGGTTCTACATTGCTGGGTGTTCGTATTTCATATAAATGTGTTGACCCAGCTCTCTAGAGGTTTTTGTTCAAAACACGGCAATCACTTAAAACATTAAATAAGTCTATGCATTTTATAGTAGACATACCAAAAGTAAAATCAATTATCGTCACAATCCTCCCACTTTTCAAAACAAAAGGAAGCCATGCATGTGGATACATTTATCTGTTGAATGAACCTTCTCCTTTGTGTTTTCCAACCACCCAACATAAAGAATTCATTACAGAAATGAAGGCACTCTGCCTCCATTTCAACACAATGAAATAGCCTTTTTTAGTAACAAAGTTTTTACAGAATATTATCCAAAGTGCATTTGCATGATGAAAACAGACCAAAAACAAGTAAATGGCAAACAGGTTTGCTTGATATGTATAAAATGATGACAGAATTACACTGACAGGCTGTTTGAGGTTTGCACTAAATAGAGGTAAGATCAGCACCGTTGGAAGGTCTTCAGGAACTTGTGCTGCACGGCTGTGTGTACACTATCTTGCCGGGAGCCGTCTATTCGTCTGCAATGCCATCAGGTTTGGGGTAGCCGAACAGTTTGAAGTCCAGTTCATACATCTTGTATAGTTTCCTCTGTGCCTCAATGGGAATCTGATTAAACCAGTCTTTCACCCAGCTGATTTCAGTCAGGTTTGGGTATGCTGAAGGGAGATGCAACCATTTATCCACTTTCAGAAGTTTCAGAAGTTGCTTTGCGTCTGTGTTGAAGGTCTCGTGCTGCCCAATGAAGTCGTACTTGACCTGACAAGGATGGCACAATCTGTATGCCTGAAACACAAAACAGACAGGGTGACTCTCTTGACACTGGATTTCATTCAAATTTTGAATCATGTCCATTAGAGGTGTCTCGGACTAAGAATTTCCATAGTCGAATCTGATTCGTCCAATCCCACTGATCGTCGACTGATAGTCGAATCTATCATCTTTTCTTTTTTTTTTTTTTTTAAGAATCATTTGAATATAGGCTACAGCAGAATGTTGCAGTAAAAAATTAAAAAAAAAAAACAGCGCAGGCAGGTAAAATAACACTTTGATTTTTTTCCTACACACAACTGAAACACAGACTTGAACAAAGTGTCGGTAACTAAACATCAAACAAATGAAGTAGTTCAAATGGCCATAACCAAACCTGCTTCTAACAAACGGGCTAAAGCATGTAATTTATTTATATCTATAATCTCTGCAGATAAGTTCACATTTTTTGGCTCAACAATTTCTCACATTATCTGCTCAAATTAAATGAAATAGGCTTAATTGCACTGTGTTGGGTCCATTTCGCAGCGCAGCATCCATGCAAAAAAAACACTAAATTAAATAGAATAAGCCTTTCAGATAAATAAAAAATATATATAATGACCTAAAATATTACAATTAAATGAAATAAAAGTCAGCATTAAAATTGAGAAGTGAGTGACAGAAACATCTTTCATACACCCAATTATCTGGCTACTGACCCGTTTAAGGTGGAAAGCCATGTTAGTTGTTGTGGAATGATAAGAAAGGAGCTGCTGACACAAATTGCATTTGACTTTTTTTGGATCGTCTTTGACTTGTTCTGAAGTTTTTTCCCGACATTGTGAGCTTTTTAAAGTTCAGCCAAATCACCATCGAGATGCTGCTCTGTGATGGAGCTCTGCACAAAATCGGATTGTGCCACTCACCGTGGTGGTTCTTTCACAAACACTAAATAGATAGAATATTGAATAAAAGTACAAGTTAAGTAAATTTTTCCACAGTATATTTGATAGACTAACATGTATATCAAATAGGCTTTATATCATGTTTATTTGGAAAAAAACAAGCAATTCTATGTAAAATCAGTCATTCAGCACCCCCATACAGCTGGAATGGACTGGTCCTCGTTTAATAACCACATTTTGCAATGCTTCAACTATATGATTGGCAGTCAAATCAGGCCCCTCCAACGAATCGTCGAATATCTGAGGACACCCCTAGTGTTCATACATACTGGACATGGAAAACCATGCCAAGTGGCTTGAGTATTTCCCTAAAAGGCTTTTGGTTCCACTTCCCTTCCCAGTGGTGCACTGATCAGATGTTCACAAATTCACTGTGTGTACTGTTTGCATGTGTGTGTGTGTGTGTGTGTGTGTGTGTGTGTGTGTGTGTGTGTGTGTGTGTGTGTGTGTGTTGTGAATCAATAACATTGTCCATAAAGATTTACGTTCTGTGTACTGCACTAGTTTATAGCCTGCTACCACAGTCATTCTGATTATCTAAAACTATAGCTGTCATTTAAGTGCAACAGAGGAAGAACACAAAAAGTTGCAATATAAACAAGATAAGTACCAAATTTTTGTATTTGTTCCAATGTCTCCCAGTCTTCTTGACCAAATCTTTCTTTAAAAATTTAAACAGTCAAATTTCCTCTTTCATTTGGAATAAAAAAACACCGAGATTAAAACAAAGTACATTACAGCGGCCCCGGAGTGCAGGAGGCTGGGCACTCCCAAACTTTTTATTTTATTATTGGGCATCCAATGTGAAAGCAATATTGTACTGGACAGAAACTGCTAATTTACCATCATGGGTAGCCCTAGAGAAGTTATCAGTAGTAGAACACGTTGAACCTGTATCTTTGCTGTGTGCCAGGCTACCTATGCCAAAACCTATTTCAAATTTTACTTCTAACCCACTTGTTATTCATTCAATTAAGATATGGAACCAGTTCAGGAGGCATTTTAAACTTGTCAATT
Organism: Salarias fasciatus; assembly: GCF_902148845.1. Lineage (NCBI taxonomy): Eukaryota > Metazoa > Chordata > Actinopteri > Blenniiformes > Blenniidae > Salarias > Salarias fasciatus. The sequence continues at coordinate 5,600,627 of NC_043745.1, forward strand.
TATCCCTTTTTGCATCACCACAAAGAAACTGTATGTTTCCCCCATCATTAATTGATGAGGCCTTCAGCATCTGGACGGACCTTGGAATAACATCACTGCATATACTTTTCAAAGACAATGTTTTCATCTCTTTCGAACAACTGAAGACTGAATATTGTATCCCTGGTTCTCACTTCTTCAGATATCTACAAATTAGAGACTTCATCACCTGTAACATGGACTCTTTCCCTTCTTCTCCACCTTCAAGTCTTCTGGACGATATTCTTAAACTCAAACCAGATACCAAGCGTCTCATAAGTACCATCTATGGGTTGTTTAATAAGTATAAGATGGGTACTTTACAGACACTTAAATGTAAGTGGGAGAGGATTTAAACACACGGATCTCAGATGAGACGTGGAAAAATATTATCGATCGAATTTTTTCTTCATTATCTGTCTCAGACATATGGTTGTACAATTTAAAGTGGTACATCGTCTCCATTGGTCAAAAACTAGGTTGAGTAAGAGGTTTGATTTAGATCCTACGTGTGATCGCTATAAGCAAGAGCCAGCCTCCTTACTGCATATGTTTTGGACTTGCTCAAAATTACATAATTTTTGGAAATATGTTTTTGATACTTTGTCCAGAACATGTGGTATTGATCTGATCCCCTGCCCATTTATTGCTATATTTGGAGTTACCCTTGATGTAAGACTAACCAAAATACAAGTCAAATTGATCGCTTTTTGTGCATTATTGGCTCGAAGAACAATCTTATTGAATTGGAAAGATCCTCATCCACCTAAATGTGGGCACTGGGTGAAGGATACTATGCATTACATTCAACTAGAGAAGATCAGATATACAGTAAGGAGCTCTGTCCAAACATTATATGACATTTGGAAACCTTTTCTTACTCACTTTAAAAACATCAATGTAAAAGATTTTGCTGAATAATTATGTGAATTTATGTCTTATTTCTGCTCCATAATTTCGGTATTTTCTTTGTGTTATTATTGTTCATTACAAACACAATGCTTGTTATATATATATATATATATTTTTTTTTTTCTTTCTTTCTTTTTACTTTCTACAGTCTGGCTGGGTATGGCTGAGGGTGGGATTATGTGTTTTGAGGAGAAAAAAACCCAGTTTTGACTGAATATCTGTAATATTGTTTTCAAAAACTGTTCAATAAATAGACCTTGATCCAAAAAAAAAACAAGATAAGTGAAAAGAAATGGCAGCAGATGGTGAAACATTAAAAAGCGAAATGTCAATGAAGGTTTGGATTTGTGTGTTCTGCTGTCATTATTAGAAACAATGGCCCAGTTTACATGAGTGTTTTTTTCAATCGGATTGTAAACAATCGTATTAAACGGAGTGTATTCATGAAGTGATCCACGATGAATCCTCGTTTACAAGGACCCTTGGTGAAGCGGATTATACAGCGTCCTGTGACATGCGCACAAAGTCTCACGAGGAACTTGCAGGTCTTTAGCTCCGCAGCAGCAGTCCTCAGCGCCGAGCAGAGAGTTTTTATCTGCTGATATCTGCTCAAATAATGTCCCAAAAGTCCATGATACGCTGTTGAAGGAGCGGCTGCTCCCCTGGCTGCTGCACCGCTGCACCGAGCGGCACGTCTCGTTGTGAGCTCTGCCTCTGCTCCGCGTGTCGATGTTTCGAATTAACTGGTGCCCGTGTTAACTTGTGACCAATACATGATTGAAAAATGTAGTCGTTCTTGCGAACGTCGGTTATCGACAGTTACAGTGAGTGTATACTTTTAAAGTCATTTGTGAGTCTTACTTTAACAACTGCTGTAATCAAAATGTGTTTACACAGACCTCCGCCGTCATTCGTTAACACGGGAACCAGTTAATCCATAACACCAGCCGGCGATCGCTTGTATTCTGCTATAGAGCTCTTTATACAACTCGCTATTGCGCGATTTGGTTCCATCTCGCCTCTCCAATGTTTTTTCTGTCGGGGTTTTTTACTAAAAAAGTGTTTTTCAACCACCGTGGCGTTCTCTGCTGGTTTTTTGACTGTGCTGCTTCCCGTTTACTGGCACATCACAAGTCACTACATGCATGCACAGAACAAACACTCCCCCAGTACAATCCGCTCTGCTGTCAGACTCGTTTATAAGGGACACGGAGCGGATTGTCGATCGGCGTAGACCACCTCATACAATCAGCTCCAAATTACAATCCGCTCCGAGTGAAGCGGATCCACTCGGTCGTTTACATGACACATTTTACAATGCGCTCCACGTACAATCCGCTTATACGTGGTCCGTGTAAACGTGCCTAATGAGTCCACTTGAATCTGTTACGAAGCAGAACACAAAACAAAACCAAAAATATGTTTCACTACATTTTAAGAAATCTAAATTCTATACAGTTTTTACAGCATGAATGCTATACAAAAAAGAAGGAAATAATTAGCTGCAGAAGTGGCTTTCAGAGTGTTGAGGGGCACCAGAGAGCTTCAGGTGGGGTCGACAGCAGCAGCAGAAAACAATCTGAACCGTCAACAGGTGCATTTTAATTTCCCATTTCATTTTTTAAAAGAAATCGCAATAAAAGGAGGGGGGGAATCTTATAATTATTTGGATCGCAACAGCAGCCAACAACAAGATCATTTTGCCTATTATGGCAAACACCAAGTCCAGCGTTACAATATGAACTTGATGTGAAACAAAAAAGGTGCAGGGTGAGAGTGGAAGGCCCACATCAAGCTTTAACTCTCTGAATCACATCTCAGCTTCACGTTCTTTCTATTGATTCAGGATGCATGTCATTTATGTCATCATGGAGTGAACCGAAACGGAAAAGCTATAAATCATTTGAAAAAAGAAATTGAATTGAACTATGTCTGATAAATATAAAAGAAAACCCCAAAAAGCTTATTCAGAAAGCCTGAACTCAAGGATCTGACGGGGAAACCGCTTTGCTTCAATGCTCTTGATGGCTAATGAAAGTCATTAAAATCAAATTACCAATATTTCCAAACCCAATTGACACGAACAGTGTGAGTGAGACAAATACCTGCAGCCAGTGTTCATTGAGGACCTCTGTTCTCTTGGGATCCAGCAGGTAGGTGATGAACTGTTGAAACGTGGGTTTGAACCCTGCAGCAAAAGCCTCCTCGGCTATGTTTGGCAAAGAAGACATGTGACCATAATGACGCAGGATCTTTGAGCCAACATTCTCGTAGAAGTACTGGTCGGGCCTGGCAACACAAGCACATCACACACATACACTTTATGCTGTTGGATCAAAAGAGAAGCAGGTGTGAATGTGTACATGCGCTGTCAGATACACACTTTCCCAACTTGTCCCTGAAGGCAGAGATGAGTCGAACAAAGGGGTCTCGTACAAACAGAAATTTGGTGTACGTCTGGAGCTTGGTTTTCATCTGGCTGCGGGACTGAGAACCATAAATGTGTATAAACCTGGTCAGAAGAACAAGAACACACAGTTAAAGCTCCCCTGCATCATGAATCCAGTTGAAAACTGACGTTCTGTTTTTCAGTAAATAAAGGAGTGTCTGCTTTACTGCCACTATGTTACGACCAGGTCTTCAGGCCACAACAAAGGAGGAAACGCCCAAGATTATTTATTAAAGCTCGTGTCCGGAGTTTTGAAAGAGAGAGGTTTTTTCTGCCCTCCCTCTGCTTTCATGAGCGACCAAGCCACGCCCCTTTAATCATGCACGCGAATTATCTGTCGGGTGAAAATGAGAGCCTCCGAGTCCTACAGCATCCTCCATGTTTAGCTGTTTACGGTGGATGTTCAGCAGACAGTGGATATATCCGAGATAAGCGCGGCGGCTGCTGCAGAGCTAACTCTCCTCTGCCTGGGCGAGTGGCCGTGCTCTCTGGCTGCGCGCACATGTTGACTGACAGCACGAGAATGCGGAAGCTCGCATTCTATTGGCTGACGCTGACCGGCGCTTTTTCGGATAACATGGGGGTCTATGAGACGAAGGCGGGGCTCATAAATACATTTTTATATTGCTTTATGCTAATATTAGATTGCAGTATTGAACCAGACTAACACATTTAAGCTCTGTTGAAAAATGATGCATATGTTGGAAACGAACGGAAACTCCGGACACGAGCTTTAAAGGAAGTCACACTAATGAGATGTGGTAATTAGGACCAGTAGTGTATGTAGGTGCAACGACACAGCCGGGCCGCAGACAGACAGCAAGGCAGCGAGTGGCACAGCCAGTTGTGACGCAGCCAGCTGGCTTACGAATCGACACATAATGGTCAACAGTCAGCTGATATCTGTCTGTCCAGCTTCATCCCGTTCAGAGTTGCGGAGGCACTGCGGCCAGTCCTGGCTAACGATGGGAACACCCTGGACAGGTCTCCAGTTCATCACAGTGCAAACACAGACGAACAACCACACAGTCTCATGTTCACACCCAGGGACAATTAAGAGTCACCAGTTCACCTCACGTGCACGTTTTTGGACTGTGTAAGGAAACCAGAGTACCCAGAGGAAACCCAGGCATACACGGGGAGAGCATGCAAATTCCACACAGAAAAGGCCCCACCAGTACTTGAACTCACGACCTTCTCGCTGTGATGAGGGAGCGCTCATGCCATTGATATCTCAATCAAATTAACCTTCAGTTGCCAGTATTGCAATGGACATCGGTCATTATTCTTCAGTGCTTAATGTTTAGTAAAGAGTATATTTTTAGAGTGTTCTAACACTTACTTGCTAAAAATAAACATTTTATTGGCCATTAGACTATCTTTATAACACTCAAGCACAACTGAGATGAAACTGGACTTTATAGAGCTACTGACATAAAATAAGTACATGAAATCTACATTTAAAATCTATGTTTGTGCTGTGGGTATGGACTGTATGACGTCTTACTTGTCAAAAGTGAGGTGGCTAATCCTGTTGTGTATGATGTCTCGAGGTATTTCCTTGGGAGCAGTGTAAGGCTTTCCTGTCAAGGGTGAGATCTGAGACTGACTGAGGATGATCATCACACTCTTCCACCTGGTGCATGCCACCTAAACAGAGAGAAGTCATTGGAGACAGGGGGGCGGACACAGGAAAGAGAGAACTATCAATGTGTGTATAAACATTATGAATGGCCGATAAAAAAACTAAAGCCAATAAGGCACTTTTCTTTCAAGCTGTCTCTTATGCATTTCTCTCCCACACAGACAAACACCACACTGTGGACGTACCTTGGGAACATAGCAGTAGATAATTTGGTGTTTATCATCTACTATGAAGTGATCCAGCTCGTTGTTTGGGATCTGATCAAAACTGCGTGTCATTGATGGAAAATTGTGAGTGGAGCGCATTTCTGAGCACATGTCCTCGATCGTCTGCTTCCTAGCTCTTTGTTCCATATCTTCAGCAGAGACACCACCGCTCTCTTTCTCATCTTCCTGCAGTTCCTCCTCCTCCCTCTGCTCCACCTCTTCTTGCTGCTGAACAGGGATGCGCCTATTCGACATGGTGGCGGGGACGATGTTCTCAGATCTGACGGTGCTAACAGCCTGTGAAGGGTCTTTGTTGGTCCTGTTAATCCCACCAACTGTAAGTGGTCTATTAGGAGTAGGCGTCGACTCTGCACCAAACCAGATTATATTTTCCCAGTATACAAAGATGAGCAGGCCCACTGACAGAGATGCCAGTAGGAAAGCCAGCTTCACAGTGGGTCGTTTTCCCATGGCTGGATCGCATCGGGGTCTGCGATTGTCGAAAAAAAAGATGAAGGGGTTCTCTCAAGCTTTATGGTGGCCTCCGACTGCAGAAGATCCCTCCTGCTTGAGAAAGGCAACTGAAAGAAACGGAAAACAGCACTAAAACCTCTGTACTCATTAAATACTTGAACACACAAAAGAAAGTTTGGTATGGAGGAAAGTATTTGAAAGAAATGTTTAAAAAAGGGGGGCGGGGCGGAACGAGGAGGATGTAAGGTGCGTTTCGCACGAGCTCCGCTGGAATGTGGCTTTTTTAACACTTTTTTTATTACACTTTTGTACCTTTTTGCCGGTGTGAAGCCCCAACGTTGCAACCTTTACTTTTCAACTTTTTTTTTCGGTCGATGATGGCAAACCGAGGTAAAAGTGAAACTACTAAAGCAGGCCGCAGCAAGCCTCGGCTGTCACCTGAGCCGCAATCCCCTAAACAGCCGGACGCCGACGCCGATTCCAACGCCACTCTGTTGCGCAATATGAAGGAGATGATGGATGAACTGCGCACGGATATGCTCAGTAAGTTTGAATCCACCATCTCAGTTGCAGTTAAAAGGGAGATCGTGGCCGCTCTGGAGCCTTTTGAGAACAGACTTTCCTCATATGGTGAATCCATCGCGGACCTCGAGCGCTCGGCTAATGCTCACAGCACGGAGCTAACCCAGCTCCGTGCTGATGTTAGTAAGTTATCCGCCACTGTGGACTCTTTGGAAAAGAAATGCGAGGACCTGGAAGGTCGTTCACGTTGGAATAATGTTCGCCTAGTGGGCCTGCCTGAGGGAACAGAGGGTCCTCGTCCCACCGAATTCACGGCCCAGCTCCTACAAGACATGCTCGGACTAGACAACAAGCCTGTGCTGGATCGAGCTCACCGCACGTTACGTCCCAAGCCCAAGGATGGTGAGCACCCTCGTCCTCTCATTGTTCGGGTGAATCTGTTTCAAGTCCGGAACCAAATCCTACGTCGAGCTGGTGAAGCATCTCCGCTGTCCTACATGGGCAAGAGGATCTCAATTTATCCTGATTTCACTCCGGCGGTTGCTAAGAAGCGGGCTGCCTTTGCCACAGTAAAGAAGGAGCTCCATGCTTGTCCCAATGTCAAGTTTGGGCTTCTTTAAAGGGCAACTTTACGCATCACTCTGCCCAGCGGGCAGACGCACAAGTTTGAAGATCCAACACTGGCTTTGAATTTCATTGAGAAGAACATTAAAAAGGGCGTTTCCCCTGATCTCACTTAGAAGATCTGCCTACCTGTCATTTAGCCACTATGGTTACCAACCTTGAGGACACCATTTGCCTTTAATCCTGCTGGTTGCCCTGTTTTGTTTGTTTTTTAATGCAATCAGCTCCACAGTTCTGTTATGACTGTGGCTGTGCTTTCCAGCCTGCACTTGTCACTCTTGACGGGTCAAGGTGAATATATGACTGCAAGATTCTCTCAGGCATAATTGTAGCCTCTGGGTCTCCCTAATATGGCACTAATGACTGTGAAATGCTACAATGTTTCTTTTTCTTCCTCTCCTCTCTTTTCCTTTTTTCTTTAAGGTTCAATAATACTGTACAAGTTACTGTTTTATTAGTTGGCTTCTATCTGGTTTAGCTTTATATACATTTGTTAATGTGTAATCCCATAGATTTTCAATGGTTAGTCACAATTCCAACACCTAGGTAGTTGTAGTTTTTTAGTTGTTTAGTATAAGCTCTCTTCTGAGCATTAGAAGGTGTGATTGTTGGTTCATCAAGGGGGTATTTTGCGCGCATCCCGTTTGGGGGGGATGCTTCGGCTTATGTTTATTTGGTGGAGGGTAGGGTGGGTGGGGAAATGTGGGCATGTGTGTTCATACTTCTGTTATTGTTTCTTTTCCTTTTTGCCTTGTTTTGTTCACATCAGTCAACCTTCTATTTTCAATTTTGCATCAGGTCATCACTTTTATATAACCCTCTTGTTGCCTAACTATGACCTCGTCCAGTGTGACATCATCCAGTGGGTGTGCCATCAGATTCACCAGTTTTAACTGTAAAGGCCTAAATAACCCTATAAAACGAAGTAAAATAATGCACCACTTACATCACCTTAGTGCCCATGTCATTTTTTTGCAAGAAACCCACCTTAAGGTTTCGGACCACTCTAAATTGAAGAGGGGATGGATCAGTCAGATTTATCATTCTTCATTTCAAGGCAAATCTCGGGGTGCAGCCATTTTGATCCATAAATCGGTTACATTTCTGCATTCAAGTACTATTTCTGACCCCAATGGCAGATTTGTTATAGTTGCGGGTCAGATTAATAACACTCAGGTAGTCTTGGCTAATATTTATGCCCCCAATTATGATGATGATGCTTTCTTTAAACGCCTTTTTCTAACTCTCTCTGGTTTTTCATCACATCATTTAATATTAGGTGGAGATTTTAATTGCTGGCTAGACCCGCAATTGGACCGTTCCTCCCCAAGACCTTGTGCACCATCTAAGTCAGCTAAGGTAATACAGTCTTTCATGGAGGAACTTGCCCTCATTGATGTTTGGCGCTTTTTTAATCCGTCTATGAAAGTGTATTCATTTTTCTCCCATGTTCATCACACCTTCACCCGTATTGACTATTTTTTAGTTGATAACAGACTGCTCCCATCAGTGTCTTTTTGTAATTATGATGCTATTGTTATTTCTGACCACGCCCCTACCTCTATGAATATATGCTTCAAGAACGTTAATCCTGCACTACCACTATGGCGTCTTAATACATGCTTACTTTTAAATGATGATTTTGTTAGCTTTATTTCACAACAAATTGATTTTTTTGTGAGCCTTAATAAAACACCGGATGTGTCTGCCTCAGTATTATGGGAGGCCCTGAAGGCCTACATCAGAGGGGAGATAATCTCATACACTTGTTATGAGAAGAGACTTAGAAAAGAAAAATTAACTAAACTGACACAACGTATATCTGAACTCGACAGGTTGTATGCTACGTACAAAATCCCCGAATTCTATAAAGAGCGCCTCTGTTTACAGGCTGAATTTGATGCTTTGATGACACAACGTACTACTGAACTCCTTCTACAAACAAGGTCTCAGTTCTATGAACATGGAGATAAAGCCAGCAAATTATTGGCACATAAATTACGTCAGGCATCAACATCTCACCTTATCCCACAAATTCATACGAACACCCACAATACCACTGAACCCAGGGAAATCAATAATGTGTTTAAAGACTTTTACATGTCTCTTTATTCCTCTGATCAAGACACCACTCCTGATTTTGATAATTTCTTTAAAAATTTGGATATCCCTTTGCTCGCTCAATCTGCTATGGAAGATTTGGAGAGGCCAATCTCTATTGCTGAACTTAATAGGTCTGTAAAATCTTTGCAAAATGGGAAAAGTCCCGGGCCAGATGGCTTTCCTCCCGAATTTTTCAAAAAGTTCTGGGACAAGCTTGCCCCATTATTATTGGAAATGTACAATGAATCCCTTGATTTGGGTCTCCTCCCTCAAACTCTCAATCAAGCGTCCATTTCCCTCCTTTTAAAAAAAGGCAAGGACCCATTAGCCTGCACCTCTTATCGCCCAATAAGTCTATTGAATGTTGATTTTAAACTACTATCGAAATTATTAGCACTACGCCTAGAATCTCATCTCCCCTCTATCATCTCTGCAGACCAAACAGGATTCATTCGGAATAGGCACTCATTCTCTAATATTAGACGTTTGTTTAATATACTTTATAATACATCCTCTTCCAACACCCATGAAGCTATAATCTCTTTAGACGCCGAAAAGGCATTTGATAGAATTGAATGGGATTACCTCTTCTATGCGTTAGATAAATTTGGGTTTAAGAATAAGTTTATTTCTTGGATTAAGTTGCTTTATTCAGCCCCACAAGCCTCAGTCAGGACAAATAATATTCAATCTGAATATTTCCGTCTATATCGCTCTACTAGACAGGGTTGCCCTCTGAGCCCTTTACTATTTGCTATTGCCATTGAACCTCTCTCGATAGCCCTTCGTTCTAACCCCCTCATTACAGGTATTTTTAGAAATGGCTCTCAGAACAAAATTTCTCTGTATGCTGATGATCTTCTTTTATATGTCTCTAATTTGCCTGTTTCGGTTCCTGCTGCTCTGGCCACCCTTCACTCATTTGGTCAAATATCTGGATATAAACTAAATCTAAACAAGAGTGAGTTATTTCCCATTAATTCCGCTGCCCAGATGTATCCCTTGACAAATTTTCCCTTTAAAGTTGCCTCCTATAGTTTTGTTTATCTTGGTGTCCATGTTACACTCAAATTTGAAGACCTCTATAAGGCTAACTTTGCTCCTCTTTTGACCCAAATCCAGAAAGATTTTGAACGATGGTCTCTCCTTAATCTATCTTTGATCGCTCGCGTCAACTCCGTAAAAATGAATACACTTCCAAGACTCTCATACTTGTTTCAGTGCATACCACTCTTTCTCCCTCAGTCTTTTTTCCGTAAACTCGATAGCCTGATTTCCGAATTCATCTGGAACAAGAAAGTTCCTAGGCTTCGCAGACAATATTTGCAAAGACCAAAGTCGCTGGGAGGACTGGCCCTGCCTAATTTTAAGTTCTATTACTGGGCCGCCAACATTAGAATTCTGAAATTTTGGCTTCAATATGAGGCTTTTGATCCTCCCCCAACCTGGCTAGTCATGGAAGCAGGATCAGCAAACCCAGTCTCCCTAAAAGCCTTAGTGCATTCTCCTATTAATTCCTCTACTCTGCCTTACACCAAAAATGTGATTGTTAAGACAACACTTAAGATCTGGGTTCAATTTCGGCGCTTTTTTGGTTTACAGACGCTTTCCATTTATGCACCACTAGCAGCTAATCATGCCTTTCCTCCCTCCCTCATAGACAGTGTTTTTTTAAGGTGGACAAATTTTGGCATTCACAGCTTTAAGGATCTATATATCAACAATATTTTTGCCTCTTTTCAGCAACTTTCAGATAAATTCTCACTTCCAAATCAACATTTTTTTAGATACTTACAAGTCCGCAGCTTTGCTCATAACACATTTCCTTGTTTTCCTAATTTACCCCCTGACTTAGCTTTGGACAATTTTCTTACACCCATCTCTACTATTAAAGGCTCTATTTCATGTATCTATAATCAAATAAGTCTTTTACGTCCAGAGCCCCTAGGTTTGATAAAATCACTTTGGGAGGAGGACCTGGGGATGGTGTTGTCTGAGGAGATTTGGGCAGAGATCCTGAATCGAGTACACAAATCTTCTATCTGTGCAAGACACTGTCTAGTTCAATGTAAAGTCATACACCGTACCTACTATACCAAAGCTCGTCTAGCTAAGATTTATGATGGTGTCACTCCGGATTGTGATAGGTGTCAGCAGTCGCCTGCAAATTTAATACACATGTTCTGGGATTGTCCTTCTCTTCATGATTATTGGACTAAAATTTTTAACACCCTGTCAGAGGTGATTGGAGAAAGTATAAAGCCAAATGCTTTGACTGCTCTATTTGGGGTCACCTCTGCCTCCCTCCTCAGATCTAAGAGAGATGTACTTGCTTTTGCGACTCTGCTAGCCAGAAGATTGATTGTAATTAATTGGAAATCTACTGCACCACCCTCCTACACCCACTGGATTAGGGATACTCTATATTTTCTTAAACTGGAGAAAATCAGACTTTATTTAGCTGGCTGCCCCAGTAAATTTGGGAAATTATGGGGCCCTTTTTTTAAATTTGTAAAGAAGGATCTTCCACTCACCCCTGATTGATATGACTCAAACAGCTTAGAGAGGCAGATGCGCTATTTGTGTGATGAGGTCATATATTGCTATTTTCATTTGGGATGTCTGTCGCTACATTTATGACAATTAACTTTTAACAGACTGATGTGTGTTTTTTGTCATTCATTTCTTTCTTTTCCTTTTTTTTTTTTTTTTTTAATTTAATTTAATTTTATTTTCAATAAATGTGTATTAGTTCAATATGTTGTTTATCACTGCTTTTATCTTTTTTTTTTATTTATTTATATTTTTTTTCTCTCCTTTCTATTGTTAAGGATTTTGCACATGTAAACCTTTTTGCTAATGTTCATGTAAAATTGTATTTCCCTGCAAAACTCAATAAAAAAAACATAAAAAAAAAAAAAAAAAAGAAATGTTTAAAAAAGTAAAAACCTTTGATCTATTCGGATCATTTGTTCTTATCTTGATTTACGCCTTATGAGCAAATATGATTAAAAATAAAACCCCATTTTTGAGAGTGGGTGGGGACCGATGATTGAATTTCTGAAATAGGATTACCTTTTGCCTGGTTTTTTTTGGGGTTTTTTTTTGTTTCTTTTGTTCCTGATTTTGTATTTGTAATGATGCCCAGTCTCAGGACAGTGTTATTGTTTTGTTATGTTTTGCCCTCTTCATATGGCAATAAAGTTAAAAAAAACAAAACAAAACCATCCTCTCCTTCTTCACTGGCAACACAACCTGGAAAAACATGAAAAGAAAAAACAATGGCTGAGCTTACCTGAAAGATTTTGAATGAGGGAGTGGTTTGATCAGATTCTCCTCAAATATTTGATACATGCTGTCATCTAAAACAACAATGAAGCTTGTTGAGCAGCATTGTTCTCACCCTCCCATAACTATTTACTATTATCTTTGGATAATATACCAGCCCAGGGGTGGTGGGAGCCCCTACCCCCACCAGGACACCCAGCGGTCAGGAACAAACCATCCTGTGGGGGTGGGACAGCCAGCTGGAGGGTTTCATCGGGTCTTACTGAGCCGGTGGAGAGTTAAGGAGCCTGTTTGACAACTGACGTGAGAACCTGTTAGACCAGAGCACACCCAGTCTCATCAGATTTTCCCTGGTACCTCATCATTAGTGACACTACGGGAATGGCTCACAGCTACGTCATTGAAGCTGAATACGTCGATTCCGTGTCCAAAGCGTACGTTGGTGCAGTGCTGTGTCCCGTGTTGTAACAACAGCAACGATGTCAACAAAACCATATCCTACTACCGCTTTCCTCTGATATTACATCATTATATTATTTTTCCTGATATTACAAATAATGAGGCTGACTCACGTTATACAGCTCAGATTTTCATTGTTTCATTTAATTATGTCTCAGAGTCAGACAGCAGCGGCACCGCAGCCCGGTCTCCTCCTCACATCGGTGACGGTCCCACCGAGACACACACACCCAGCACCGGACCTGGTCCTCAGCAGGACACAGGATCGAACAGGACCCGGGACTCAGGCCACCGAGGGCGGCGCGTGCCACCCCCTGCCGGTGCTGCCTAAATTAAAGACAATTTATAGAAATCTTAATAAAATCTTTGACTAAACGTCCTCTGTATTTAATCTCCCGTTAGCTGATATTATTTTCTAGGCTGCTGGCATCACATCATTGATTAAATAAATCATTTGCTAAATTTTAGAGTTTATTTACATGTCAGTAGCGGTTCTTCAGGTCCATGCTGGTTTCCACATCAGCTCCTCTCGTGGCGCTGGCGCATCAGAAGTAACTCTATCAGTCAGTACAATATTGTGTAAAACTGCACAGGACAAAATAAAGTCATATCTTTTCGGGGCTGAACAGCAGCGTTTCCCCCGCTGGGTCTGCTCTGCAGCGTGTGCATCTTTGTGCACCGTTAAAGCAGCCTCCTCTCCGTGGCAGGATGGACCAGCGGTGTTATTGAAAGTTAATAATCCTTTATTAATCCCACAAGGGGGAATATTATTAGATATTCTGTAAGGGCATTCTTTTTTTTATTATTATTATTATTTTACTTTTTAACCTGTACTGAATATGTGCTCCTTCTGTTTTATGGTGTGTTTGAGGTTTGGTTTATCATTATTTCCCTGGATGACACTTCTAGAATAAACTGTAAGTTGTCCACAAACTACAGACAGTACCCAATCGTACCATAGCTAATTAATTAGTAGTTCAGTTACACAGCTTGATGCAACAACTGACATCCTAGGGTTAATGCCAGCTAGCCACTTACTCACTCACTTCAACCTCGTAAATTTTGTTTTTCATTAAAGCCTGTACTTTCCCTTTCAGATTTCCACCTGTCACCACAGAAACATTTACAACTCGGTTTGAGTTGTAAGAGTTTAGACCCCTCTTCACTCACTTTGGAAAGTCAGCAAAATACACTGTTACCATGAAAAAAGTGACCAGTTCTTTGGCAACAGCCATTGTGTTTACATTGAGTGCTGGACCCCGAAGTGACTTGACACTAGCTCTTCCCATTGTTTAAATTCTTTAAAAAAAAAAATGCCTGAGGAAAAACCAAAAAACCTGAATTTCTCCAGCCAACAGGCCTCGAATGTGCACTTTGAGCATTCACCCTCCACAGTGGACACAAAGAGCATCTTTACAGAACATTTCCCCTGCGTCTCCCTCCTCTTCCCGGAGACGTACCGCCGCCCGGCTTGGTCCCGTCACACCAGACTCAACACCGAGGCCACAGAACCCCATCTGAGGAGAAACGCCACCCTCGGCCTAATGAAATCTGTTTCCTTACCCCACAGAGGAGCGGACGTCCTGCTCAGCTGTGCCGCTGTCTGATTCCAGGTTTGTCTGCCAGTTGACGTGAAGCCACCTGAGGTACTCCCTCTTCCTACACACCACACCCAAATACCACAAAATTAATGCTCGTTACCACACCCGCCACACTGCATTCTCATTGTCCAACTGCACACATGCCTCCTCCAACTGTAGGCCATGGAACCACAAACCGCCTCAGGATCCTCCCTGAAGAGCAGGAATCGTTTGTGGGCAGGGAAGTCTGGTCATCCCGACTTAGACCCGGTCCTCGATAAGTGGTTAAAAATGAATGGATGGATGGATGGATGTTCTGGAGTTTGCCTGTTCTCCTTGTGTCTGTGTGTGTGTGTGTGTGTGTGGGTTTCCTCTCGCAGTGCAAACATTTTCATGTGAGGTATCAAGCAAACCCTGCGTTGATTGTGAGAATCCCAGGTGTTGAAGCGACGTGAACTTTTTTGATTGTGTTACACAATTGGAAATAAGGGGCCAACTTATCCTCCGTGAAACATATTTATTTTGCAAACAGGCTGCAAAACAGGAAAAGGTTTATCAGGAGTGCACTCGGTTCTTGATCTCATGGACTGCAGCATCAGACTGACTTCTTCTATGTCAGTAAGCCCCGATCATATGCTCGGGCAGTTCAAGCTGATGGAGAACCCACAGGGCCAGACCTGGAGTCCATTGAACAGCAGGTGATCAACTTTTTTAACACTAAAGGAATAGAAGTGGACAGTCAAAATATTGAAGCTTGTCACCCTCTACCTCAAAGAAACAAAAATATGACACCTGCCATTATAATTCGTTTTGTAAGTAGAAAACAGAAAACAGCACTGTTAATTAGAATTACACTGACAGGCTGTTTGAGGTTTGCACTAAATAGAGGTAAGATCAGCACCGTTGGAAGGTCTTCAGGAACTTGTGCTGCACGGCTGTGTGTACACTATCTTGCCGGGAGCCGTCTATTCGTCTGCAATGCCGTCAGGTTTGGGGTAGCCGAACAGTTTGAAGTCCAGTTCATACATCTTGTATAGTTTCCTCTGTGCCTCAATGGGAATCTGATTAAACCAGTCTCTCACCCAGCTGGTTTCAGTCAGGTTTGGGTATGCTGAAGGGAGATGCAACCATTTAACCACTTTCAGAAGTTTCAGAAGTTGCTTTGCGTCTGTGTTGAAGGTCTCGTGCTGCCCAATGAAGTCGTACTTGACCTGACAAGGATGGCACAATCTGTATGCCTGAAACACAAAACAGACAGGGTGACTCTCTTGACACTGGATTTCATTCAAATTTTGAATCATGTCCATTAGAGGTGTCTCGGACTAAGAATTTCCATAGTCGAATCTGATTCGTCCAATCCTGCTGATCGTCGACTGACAGTCGAATCTATCATCTTTTTTTTTTTTTTTTTTTAAGAATCATTTGAATATAGGCTACAGCAGAATGTTGCAGTAATAAAAAAAAAAACAAAACAGCGCAGGCAGGTAAAATAGCACTTTGATTTTTTTCCTACACACAACTGAAACACAGACTTGAACAAAGTGTCGGTAACTAAACATCAAACAAATGAAGTAGTTCAAATGGCCATAACCAAACCTGCTTCTAACAAACGGGCTAAAGCATGTAATTTATTTATATCTATAATCTCTGCAGATAAGCTCACATTTTTTGGCTAAACAATTTCTCACATTATCTGCTCAAATTAAATGAAATAGGCTTAATTGCACTGTGTCGGTCCATTTCGCAGCGCAGCATCCATGCAAAAACAAACACTAAATTAAATAGAATAAGCCTTTCAGATAAATAAAAAATATATATAATAACCTAAAATATTACAATTAAATGAAATAAAAGTCAGCATTAAAATTGAGAAGTGAGTGACAGAAACATCTTTCATACACCCAATTATCTGGCTACTGACCCGTTTAAGGTGGAAAGCCATGTTAGTTGTTGTGGAATGATAAGAAAGGAGCTGCTGACACAACTTGCATTTGACTTTTTTTGGATCGTCTTTGACTTGTTCTGAAGTTTTTTCCCGACATTGTGAGCTTTTTAAAGTTCAGCCAAATCACCATCGAGATGCTGCTCTGTGATGGAGCTCTGCACAAAATCGGATTGTGCCACTCACTGTGGTGGTTCTTTCACAAACACTAAATAGATAGAATATTGAATAAAAGTACAAGTTAAGTAAATTTTTCCACAGTATATTTGATAGACTAACATGTATATCAAATAGGCTTTATATCATGTTTATTTGGAAAAAAACAAGCAATTCTATGTAAAATCAGTCATTCAGCACCCCCATACAGCTGGAATGGACTGGTCCTCGTTTAATAACCACATTTTGCAATGCTTCAACTATATGATTGGCAGTCAAATCAGGCCCCTCCAACGAATCGTCGAATATCTGAGGACACCCCTAGTGTTCATACATACTGGACATGGAAAACCATGCCAAGTGGCTTGAGTATTTCCCTAAAAGGCTTTTGGTTCCACTTCCCTTCCCAGTGGTGCACTGATCAGATGTTCACAAATTCACTGTGTGTACTGTTTGCATGTGTGTGTGTGTGTGTGTGTGTGTGTGTGTGTGTGTGTGTGTGTGTGTGTGTGTGTGTGTGTGTGTGTGTGTGTGTGTTGTGAATCAATAACATTGTCCATAAAGATTTACGTTCTGTGTACTGCACTAGTTTATAGCCTGCTACCACAGTCATTCTGATTATCTAAAACTATAGCTGTCATTTAAGTGCAACAGAGGAAGAACACAAAAAGTTGCAATATAAACAAGATAAGTACCAAATTTTTGTATTTGTTCCAATGTCTCCCAGTCTTCTTGACCAAATCTTTCTTTAAAAATTTAAACAGTCAAATTTCCTCTTTCATTTGGAATAAAAAACCACCGAGATTAAAACAAAGTACATTACAGCGGCCCCGGAGTGCAGGAGGCTTGGCACTCCCAAACTTTTTATTTTATTATTGGGCATCCAATGTGAAAGCAATGTTGTACTGGACAGAAACTGCTAATTTACCATCATGGGCAGCCCTAGAGAAGTTATCAGTAGTAGAACACGTTGAACCTGTATCTTTGCTGTGTACCAGGCTACCTATGCCAAAACCTATTTCAAATTTTACTTCTAACCCGCTTGTTATTCATTCAATTAAGATATGGAACCAGTTCAGGAGGCATTTTAAACTTGTCAATTTATCCCTTTTTGCATCACCACGAAGAAACTGTATGTTTCCCCCATCATTAAAGCTCATGTCCGGAGTTTTGAAAGAGAGAGGTTTTTTTTTTAATCCAAGTCTCGAGGTTCCGCCCTCCCTCTGCTTTCATGAGCGACCAAGCCACACCCCTTTAATTGTGCATTATCTGTCGGGTGAAAATGAGAGCCTCCGAGTCCTACAGCATCCGACATGTTTAGCTGTTTACGGTGGATGTTCAGCAGACAGTGGATATATCCGAGGTAAGTGGTCCGGCTGCTGCGTGGCTAACTCACCTCTTCCTGGGCGAGCGGCCGTGCTCTCTGGCTGCTCCACACTTTGATTGACAACACGAGAATGCGGAAGCTCGAAATCTATTGGCTGAAGCTGACTGGCGTTTTTTCGGATAACATGGGGGTCTATGAGACGAAGGCGGGGCTCATAAATACATTTTTATATTGCTTTATGCTTTATTATATTGTAGTATCGAACCAGACTGACACATTTAAGCTCTGTTGAAAAATGATACATACGTTGGAAACGAACGGAAACGAACGGACACAAGCTTTAATTGATGAGGCCTTCAGCATCTGGACAGACCTTGGAATAACATCACTGCATAAACTTTTCAAAGACAATGTTTTCATCTCTTTCGAACAACTGAAGACTGAATATTGTATCCCTGGTTCTCACTTCTTCAGATATCTACAAATTAGAGACTTCATCACCTGTAACATGGATTCTTTCCCTTCTTCTCCACCTTCAAGTCTTCTGGACGATATTCTTAAACTCAAACCAGATACCAAGCGTCTCATAAGTACCATCTATGGGTTGTTTAATAAGTATAAGATGGGTACTTTACAGACACTTAAATGTAAGTTGGAGAGGACTTAAACACATGGATCTCAGATGAGACGTGGAAAAATATTATCGATCGAATTTTTTCTTCATCTATCTGTCTCAGACATATGGTTGTACAATTTAAAGTGGTACATCGTCTCCATTGGTCAAAAACTAGGTTGAGTAAGATTAGGTTTGATTTAGATCCTACGTGTGATTGCTGTAAGCAAGAGCCAGCCTCCTTACTGCATATGTTTTGGACTTGCTCAAAATTACATAATTTTTGGAAATATGTTTTTGATACTTTGTCCAGAACATGTGGTATTGATCTGATCCCCTGCCCATTTATTGCTATATTTGGAGTTACCCTTGATGTAAGACTAACCAAAATGCAAGTCAAATTGATCGCTTTTTGTGCATTATTGGCTTCAAGAACAATCTTATTGAATTGGAAAGATCCTCATCCACCTAAATGTGGGCAATGGGTGAAGGATACTATGCATTGCATTCAACTAGAGAAGATCAGATATACAGTTAGGAGCTCTGTCCAAACATTCTATGACATTTGGAAACCTTTTCTTACTCACTTTAAAAACATCAATGTAAAAGATTTTGCTGAATAATGATGTGAATTTATATCTTCTTTCTGCGCCATAATTTCTGTATTTTCTATTTTCTTTGTGTTATTATTGTTCATTACAAACACAATGCTTGTTTTATACATATACATATACATATATATATATATATATATATATATATATATATATATATATATATATATATATATATATATATATATATGTATGTATGTATGTATATTTTTTTCTTTCTTTTTACTTTCTACAGTCTGGCTGGGTATGGTTGAGGGTGGGATTATGTGTTTTGAGGAGAAAAAACAACAACTTTGACTGAATATCTGTAATATTGTTTTCAAAAACTGTTGAATAAATAGACCTTGATCAAAAAAATAAACAAGATAAGTAAAAAGAAATGGCAGCAGATGGTGAAACATTAAAAAGCGAAATGTCAATGAAGGTTTGGATTTGTGTGTTCTGCTGTCGTTATTAGAAACAATGAGTCCACTTGAATCTGTTACGAAGCAGAACACAAAACAAAACCAAAAATATGTTTCACTACATTTCAAGAAATATAAATTCCATACAGTTTTTACAGCATGAATGCTATACAAAAAAGAAGGAAATAATTAGCTGCAGAAGTGGCTTTCAGAGTGTTGAGGGGCACCAGAGAGCTTCAGGTGGGGTCGACAGCAGCAGCAGAAAACAATCTGAACCGTCAACAGGTGCATTTTAATTTCCCATTTCATTTTTTCAAAGAAATCGCAATAAACGGAGGGGGGGAATCTTATAATTATTTGGATCGCAACAGCAGCCAACGACAAGATCATTTTGCCTATTATGGCAAACACCAAGTCCAGCATTACAATATGAACTTGATGTGAAACAAAAAAGGTGCAGGGTGAGAGTGGAAGGCCCACATCAAGCTTTAACTCTCTGAATCCCATCTCAGCTTCACGTTCTTTCTATCGATTCAGGATGTGTCATTTATGTCATCATGGAGTGAACCGAAACGGAAAAGCTATAAATCATTTGAAAAAAGAAATTGAATTGAACTATGTCTGATAAATATAAAAGAAAACCCCCAAAAGCTTATTCAGAAAGTCTGAACTCAAGGATCTGACGGGGAAACCGCTTTGCTTCAATGCTCTTGATGGCTAATGAATGTCATTAAAATCAAATTACCAATATTTCCAAACCCAATTGACACGAACAGTGTGAGTGAGACAAATACCTGCAGCCAGTGTTCAGTTAGGACCTCTTTTCTCTTGGGATCCAGCAGGTAGGTGATGAACTGCTGAAACGTGGGTTTGAACCCTGCAGCAAAAGCCTCCTCGGCTATGTTTGGCAAAGAAGACACGTGACCATAATGACGCAGGATCTTTGAGCCAAAACGCATGTAGAAGTACTGGTCGGGCCTGGCAACACAAGCACATCACACACATACACTTTATGCTGTTGGGTCAAAAGAGAAGCAGGTGTGAATGTGTACATGCGCTGTCAGATACACACTTTCCCAACTTGTCCCTGAAGGCAGAGATGAGTCGAACAAAGGGGTCTCGTACAAACAGAAATTTGGTGTACGTCTGGAGCTTGGTTTTCATCTGGCTGCGGGACTGAGAACCATAAATGTGCATAAACCTGGTCAGAAGAACAAGAACACACGGTTAAAGCTCCCCTGCATCATGAATCCAGTTGAAAACTGAAGTTCTGTTTTTCGGTAAATAAAGGAGTGTCTGCTTTACTGCCACTATGTTACGACCAGGTCTTCAGGCCACAACAAAGGAGGAAACGCCCAAGATTATTTATTAAGGGAAGTCACACTAATGAGATGTGGTAATTAGGACCAGTAGTGTATGGAGGTGCAACGACACAGCCGGGCCGCAGACAGAGAGCAAGGCAGCGAGTGGCACAGCCAGTTGTGACGTAGCCAGCTGGCTTACGAATCGACACGTAATGGTCAACAGTCAGCTGATATCTGTCTGTCGTCTGTCCAGCTTCATCCCGTTCAGAGTTGCGGAGGCACTGCGGCCAGTCCTGGCTAACGATGGGAACACCCTGGACAGGTCTCCAGTTCATCACAGTGCAAACACAGACGAACAACCACACAGTCTCATGTTCACACCCAGGGACAATTAAGAGTCACCAGTTCACCTCACGTGCACGTTTTTTGGACTGTGTAAGGAAACCAGAGTACCCAGAGGAAACCCAGGCATACACGGGGAGAGCGTGCAAATTCCACACAGAAAAGGCCCCACCAGTACTTGAACTCACGACCTTCTCGCTGTGATGAGGGAGCGCTCATGCCATTGATATCTCAATTAAATTAACCTTCAGTTGCCAGTATTGCAATGGACATCGGTCATTATTCTTCAGTGCTTAATGTTTAGTAAAGAGTATATTTTTAGAGTGTTCTAACACTTACTTGCTAAAAATAAACATTTTATTGGCCATTAGACTATCTTTATAACACTCAAGCACAACTGAGATGAAACTGGACTTTATAGAGCTACTGACATAAAATAAGTACATGAAATCTATGTTTAAAATCTATGTTTGTGCTGTGGGTATGGACTGTATGACGTCTTACTTGTCAAAAGTGAGGTGGCTAATCCTGTTGTGTATGATGTCTCGAGGTATTTCCTTGGGAGCAGTGTAAGGCTTTCCTGTCAAGGGTGAGATCTGAGACTGACTGAGGATGATCATCACACTCTTCCACCTGGTGCATGCCACCTAAACAGAGAGAAGTCATTGGAGACAGGGGGGCGGACACAGGAAAGAGAGAACTATCAATGTGTGTATAAACATCACGGATGGCCGATAAAAAAACTAAAGCCAATAAGGCACTTTTCTTTCAAGCTGTTTGTCTCTTACGCATTTTTCTCCCACACAGACAAACACCACACTGTGGACGTACCTTGGGAACATAGCAGTAGATAATTTGGTGTTTATCATCTACTATGAAGTGACCCAGCTCGTTGTTTGGGATCTGATTAAAACTGCGTGTCATTGATGGAAATTTGTGAGTGGAGCGCATTTCTGAGCACACGTCCTCGATCCTCTGCTTCCTAGCTCTTTGTTCCATATCTTCAGCAGAGACACCACCACTCTCTTTCTCATCTTCCTGCAGTTCCTCCTCCTCCCTCTGCTCCACCTCTTCATGCTGCTGAACAGGGATGCGCCTATTCGACATGGTGGCGGGGACGATGTTCTCAGATCTGACGGTGCTAACAGCCTGTGAAGGGTCTTTGTTGGTCCTGTTAATCCCACCAACTGTAAGTGGTCTATTAGGAGTAGGCATCGACTCTGCACCAAACCAGATTATACTTTCCCAGTATACAAAGATGAGCAGGCCCACTGACAGAGATGCCAGTAGGAAAGCCAGCTTCACAGTGGGTCGTTTTCCCATGGCTGGATCGCATCGAGGTCTGCGATTGTCGAAAAAAAAGATGAAGGGGTTCTCTCAAGCTTTATGGTGGCCTCCGACTGCAGAAGATCCCTCCTGCTTGAGAAAGGCAACTGAAAGAAACGGAAAACAGCACTAAAACCTCTGTACTCATTAAATACTTGAACACACAAAAGAAAGTTTGGTATGGAGGAAAGTATTTGAAAGAAATGTTTAAAAAAGTAAAAACCTTTCATCTATTCGGATCATTTGTTCTTATCTTGATTTACGCCTTATGAGCAAATATGATTAAAAATAAAACCCCATTTTTGAGAGTGGGTGGGGACCGATGATTGAATTTCTGAAATAGGATTACCTTTTGCCTGTTTTTTTTTTCTTTTTTTTGTTTCTTTTGTTCCTGATTTTGTATTTGTAATGATGCCCAGTCTCAGGACAGTGTTATTGTTTTGTCATGTTTTGCCCTCTTCATATGGCAATAAAGTTAAAAAAAAAAACAAAACAAAACCATCCTCTCCTTCTTCACTGGCAACACAACCTGGAAAAACATGAAAAGAAAAAACAATGGCTGAGCTTACCTGAAAGATTTTGAATGAGGGAGTGGTTTGATCAGATTCTCCTCAAATATTTGATACATGCTGTCATCTAAAACAACAATGAAGCTTGTTGAGCAGCATTGTTCTCACCCTCAAATCACTATTTACTATTATCTTTGCATAATAAACCAGCCCAGGGGTGGTGGGAGCCCCTACCCCCACCAGGACACCCAGCGGTCAGGAACAAACCATCCTGTGGGGGTGGGACAGCCAGCTGGAGGGTTTCATCGGGTCTTACTGAGCCGGTGGAGAGTTAAGGAGCCTGTTTGACAACTAACGTGAGAACCTGTTAGACCAGAGCACACCCAGTCTCATCAGATTTTCCCTGGTACCTCATCATTAGTGACACTACGGGAATGGCTAACAGCTATGTAATTGAAGCTGAATACGTCGATTCCGTGTCCAAAGCGTACGATGGTGCAGTGCTGTGTCTCGTGTTGTAACAACAGCAACGATGTCAACAAAACCATATCCTACTACCGCTTTCCTCTGATATTACATCATTATATTATTTTTCCTGATATTACAAATAATGAGGCTGACTCACGTTATACAGCTCAGATTTTCATTGTTTCATTTAATTATGTCTCAGAGTCAGACAGCAGCGGCACCGCAGCCCGGTCTCCTCCTCACATCGGTGACGGTCCCACCGAGACACACACACCCAGCACCGGACCTGGTCCTCAGCAGGACACAGGATCGAACAGGACCCGGGACTCAGGCCACCGAGGGCGGCGCGTGCCACCCCCTGCCGGTGCTGCCTAAATTAAAGACAATTTATAGAAGTCTTAATAAAATCTTTGACTAAACGTCCTCTGTATTTAATCTCCCTTTAGCTGATATTATTTTCTAGGCTGCTGGCATCACATCATTGATTAAATAAATCATTTGCTAAATGTTAGAGTTTATTTACATGTCAGTAGCGGTTCTTCAGGTCCATGCTGGTTTCCACATCAGCTCCTCTCGTGGCGGTGGCACATCAGAAGTAACTCTATCAGTCAGTACAATATTGTGTAAAACTGCACAGGACAAAATAAAGTCGTATCTTTTCGGGGCTGAACAGCAGCGTTTCCCCGCTGGGTCTGCTCTGCAGCGTGTGCATCTTTGTGCACCATTACAACAGCCTCCTCTCCATGGCAGGATGGACCAGCGAGTTATTGAAAGATAATAATCCTTTATTAATCCCACAAGGGGGAATATTATTAGATATTTTGTAAGGGCATTCTTTTTTTTTTCAACTGCGCACATGCCTCCTCCAACTGTAGGCCATGAAACCACAAACCGCCTCAGGATCCTTCCTGAAGAGGAGGAATCGTTTGTGGGCAGGGAAGTCTGGTCATCCCGACTTAGACCCGGTCCTCGATAAGTGGTCAAAAATGAATGGATGGATGGATGGATGTTCTGGAGTTTGCCTGTTCTCCCTGTGTGTGTGTGTGTGTGTGTGTGTGTGTGTGTGTGTGTGTGGGTTTCCTCTCGCAGTGCAAACATTTTCATGTGAGGTATCAAGCAAACCCTGCGTTGATTGTGAGAATCCCAGGTGTTGAAGCGACGTGAACTTTTTTGCATGTGTTACACAATTGGAAATAAGGGGCCAACTTATCCTCCGTGAAACATATTTATTTTGCAAACAGGCTGCAAAACAGGAAAAGGTTTATCAGGAGTGCACTCGGTTCTTGATCTCATGGACTGCAGCATCAGACTGACTTCTTCTATGTCAGTAAGCCCCGATCATATGCTCGGGCAGTTCAAGCTGATGGAGAACCCACAGGGCCAGACCTGGAGTCCATTGAACAGCAGGTGATCAACTTTTTTAACACTAAAGGAATAGAAGTGGACAGTCAAAATATTGAAGCTTGTCACCCTCTACCTCAAAGAAACAAAAATATGACACCTGCCATTATAATTCGTTTTGTAAGTAGAAAACAGAAAACAGCACTGTTAATTAGAATTACACTGACAGGCTGTTTGAGGTTTGCACTAAATAGAGGTAAGATCAGCACCGTTGGAAGGTCTTCAGGAACTTGTGCTGCACGGCTGTGTGTACACTATCTTGCCGGGAGCCGTCTATTCGTCTGCAATGCCGTCAGGTTTGGGGTAGCCGAACAGTTTGAAGTCCAGTTCATACATCTTGTATAGTTTCCTCTGTGCCTCAATGGGAATCTGATTAAACCAGTCTCTCACCCAGCTGGTTTCAGTCAGGTTTGGGTATGCTGAAGGGAGATGCAACCATTTATCCACTTTCAGAAGTTTCAGAAGTTGCTTTGCGTCTGTGTTGAAGGTCTCGTGCTGCCCAATGAAGTCGTACTTGACCTGACAAGGATGGCACAATCTGTATGCCTGAAACACAAAACAGACAGGGTGACTCTCTTGACACTGGATTTCATTCAAATTTTGAATCATGTCCATTAGAGGTGTCCCGGACTAAGAATTTCCATAGTCGAATCTGATTCGTCCAATCCCGCTGATCGTCGACTGACAGTCGAATCTATCATCTTTTTTTTTTTTTTTTTAAGAATCATTTGAATATAGGCTACAGCAGAATGTAGCAGTAATAAAAAAAAAACGAAACAGCGCAGGCAGGTAAAATAGCACTTTGATTTTTTTCCTACACACAACTGAAACACAGACTTGAACAAAGTGTCGGTAACTAAACATCAAACAAATGAAGTAGTTCAAATGGCCATAACCAAACCTGCTTCTAACAAACGGGCTAAAGCATGTAATTTATTTATATCTATAATCTCTGCAGATAAGCTCACATTTTTTGGCTAAACAATTTCTCACATTATCTGCTCAAATTAAATGAAATAGGCTTAATTGCACTGTGTTGGGTCCATTTCGCAGCGCAGCATCCATGCAAAAACAAACACTAAATTAAATAGAATAAGCCTTTCAGATAAATATATATATATATATATATATATATATATATATATATATATATATATATATATATATATATATATATATATATATATATATAATAACCTAAAATATTACAATTAAATGCAATAAAAGTAAGCATTAAAATTGAGAAGTGAGTGACAAACATCTTTCATACACCCAATTATCTGGCTACTGACCCGTTTCAGGTGGAAAGCCATGTTAGTTGTTGTGGAATGATAAGAAAGGAGCTGCTGACACAACTTGCATTTGACTTTTTTTGGATCGTCTTTGACTTGTTCTGAAGTTTTTTCCCGACATTGTGAGCTTTTTAAAGTTCAGCCAAATCACCATCGAGATGCTGCTCTGTGATGGAGCTCTGCACAAAATCGGATTGTGCCACTCACCGTGGTGGTTCTTTCACAAACACTAAATAGATAGAATATTGAATAAAAGTACAAGTTAAGTAAATTTTTCCACAGTATATTTCATAGACTAACATGTATATCAAATAGGCTTTATATCATGTTTATTTGGAAAAAAACAAGCAATTCTATGTAAAATCAGTCATTCAGCACCCCCATACAGCTGGAATGGAATGGTCCTCGTTTAATAACCACATTTTGCGATGCTTCAACTATATGATTGGCATTCAAACCAGGCCCCTCCAACGAATCATTGAATCGTCGAATATCTGAGGACACCCCTAGTGTTCATACATACTGGACATGGAAAACCATGCCAAGTGGCTTGAGTATTTCCCTAAAAGGCTTTTGGTTCCACTTCCCTTCCCAGTGGTGCACTGATCAGATGTTCACAAATTCACTGTGTGTACTGTTTGCATGTGTGTGTGTGTGTGTGTGTGTGTGTGTGTGTGTGTGTTGTGAATCAATAACATTGTCCATAAAGATTTACGTTCTGTGTACTGCACTAGTTTATAGCCTGCTACCACAGTCATTCTGATTATCTAAAACTATAGCTGTCATTTAAGTGCAACAGAGGAAGAACACAAAAAGTTGCAATATAAACAAGATAAGTACCAAATTTCTGTATTTGTTCCAATGTCTCCCAGTCTTCTTGACCAAATCTTTCTTTAAAAATTTAAACAGTCAAATTTCCTCTTTCATTTGGAATAAAAAACCACCTAGATTAAAACAAAGTACATTACAGAGGCCCCGGAGTGCAGGAGGCTTGGCACTCCCAAACTTTTTATTTATTATTGGGCATCCAATGTGAAAGCAATGTTGTACTGGACAGAAACTGCTAATTTACCATCATGGGCAGCCCTAGAGAAGTTATCAGTAGTAGAACACGTTGAACCTGTATCTTTGCTGTGTACCAGGCTGCCTATGCCAAAAACTATTTCAAATTTTACTTCTAACCCACTTGTTATTCATTCAATTAAGATATGGAACCAGTTCAGGAGGCATTTTAAACTTGTCAATTTATCCCTTTTTGCATCACCACGAAGAAACTGTATGTTTCCCCCATCATTAAAGCTCGTTTTCCGGAGTTTTGAAAGAGAGAGGTTTTTTTTTTAATCCAAGTCTCGAGGTTCCGCCCTCCCTCTGCTTTCATGAGCGACCAAACCACACCCCTTTAATTGTGCATTATCTGTCGAGTGAAAATGAGAGCCTCCGAGTCCTACAGCATCCGACATGTTTAGCTGTTTACGGTGGATGTTCAGCAGACAGTGGATATATCCGAGGTAAGTGGTCCGGCTGCTGCGTAGCTAACTCACCTCTTCCTGGGCGAGCGGCCGTGCTCTCTGGCTGCTCCACACTTTGATTGACAACACAAGAATGCGGAAGCTCGAAATCTATTGGCTGAAGCTGACTGGCATTTTTTCGGATAACATGGGGGTCTATGAGACGAAGGCGGGGCTCATAAATACATTTTTATATTGCTTTATGCTTTATTATATTGTAGTATCGAACCAGACTGACACATTTAAGCTCTGTTGAAAAATGATACATACGTTGGAAACGAACGGAAACGAACGGACACAAGCTTTAATTGATGAGGCCTTCAGCATCTGGACAGACCTTGGAATAACATCACTGCATAAACTTTTCAAAGACAATGTTTTCATCTCTTTCGAACAACTGAAGACTGAATATTGTATCCCTGGTTCTCACTTCTTCAGATATCTACAAATTAGAGACTTCATCACCTGTAACATGGATTCTTTCCCTTCTTCTCCACCTTCAAGTCTTCTGGACGATATTCTTAAACTCAAACCAGATACCAAGCGTCTCATAAGTACCATCTATGGGTTGTTTAATAAGTATAAGATGGGTACTTTACAGACACTTAAATGTAAGTTGGAGAGGACTTAAACACATGGATCTCAGATGAGACGTGGAAAAATATTATCGATCGAATTTTTTCTTCATCTATCTGTCTCAGACATATGGTTGTACAATTTAAAGTGGTACATCGTCTCCATTGGTCAAAAACTAGGTTGAGTAAGATTAGGTTTGATTTAGATCCTACGTGTGATTGCTGTAAGCAAGAGCCAGCCTCCTTACTGCATATGTTTTGGACTTGCTCAAAATTACATAATTTTTGGAAATATGTTTTTGATACTTTGTCCAGAACATGTGGTATTGATCTGATCCCCTGCCCATTTATTGCTATATTTGGAGTTACCCTTGATGTAAGACTAACCAAAATGCAAGTCAAATTGATCGCTTTTTGTGCATTATTGGCTTCAAGAACAATCTTATTGAATTGGAAAGATCCTCATCCACCTAAATGTGGGCACTGGGTGAAGGATACTATGCATTGCATTCAACTAGAGAAGATCAGATATACAGTTAGGAGCTCTGTCCAAACATTCTATGACATTTGGAAACCTTTTCTTACTCACTTTAAAAACATCAATGTAAAAGATTTTGCTGAATAATGATGTGAATTTATGTCTTATTTCTGCGCCATAATTTTGGTATTTTCTTTGTGTTATTATTGTTCATTACAAACACAATGCTTGATATATATATATACATATACATATACATATATATATATATATATGTGTGTGTGTGTGTGTGTATATATATATATATATATATATATATATATATATATATGTGTGTGTGTGTGTATATATATATATATATATATATATATATATATATATATATATATATATATATATATATATATATATATATATGTATTTATATTTTTTTTCTTTCTTTTTACTTTCCACAGTCTGGCTGGGTATGGTTGAGGGTGGGATTATGTGATTTGAGGAGAAAAAACAACAACTTTGACTGAATATCTGTAATATTGTTTTCAAAAACTGTTGAATAAATAGACCTTGATCAAAAAAAAAAAAAAACAAGATAAGTAAAACGAAATGGCAGCAGATGGTGAAACATTAAAAAGCGAAATGTCAATGAAGGTTAGGATTTGTGTGTTCTGCTGTCGTTATTAGAAACAATGAGTCCACTTGAATCTGTTACGAAGCAGAACACAAAACAAAACCAAAAATATGTTTCACTACATTTCAAGAAATATAAATTCTATACAGTTTTTACAGCATGAATGCTATACAAAAAAGAAGGAAATAATTAGCTGCAGAAGTGGCTTTCAGAGTTTTGAGGGGCACCAGAGAGCTTCAGGTGGGGTCGACAGCAGCAGCAGAAAACAATCTGAACCGTCAACAGGTGCATTTTAATTTCCCATTTCATTTTTAAAAGAAATCGCAATAAACGGAGGGGGGGAATCTTATAATTATTTGGATCGCAACAGCAGCCAACGACAAGATCATTTTGCCTATTATGGCAAACACCAAGTCCAGCATTACAATATGAACTTGATGTGAAACAAAAAAGGTGCAGGGTGAGAGTGGAAAGGCCACATCAAGCTTTAACTCTCTGAATCCCATCTCAGCTTCACGTTCTTTCTATCGATTCAGGATGTATGTCATTTATGTCATCATGGAGTGAACCGAAACGGAAAAGCTATAAATCATTTGAAAAAAGAAATTGAATTGAACTATGTCTGATCAATATAAAAGAAAACCCCCAAAAGCTTATTCAGAAAGCCTGAACTCAAGGATCTGACGGGGAAACCGCTTTGCTTCAATGCTTTTGATGGCTAATGAATGTCATTAAAATCAAATTACCAATATTTCCAAACCCAATTGACACGAACAGTGTGAGTGAGACAAATACCTGCAGCCAGTGTTCATTGAGGACCTCTTTTCTCTTGGGATCCAGCAGGTAGGTGATGAACTGTTGAAACGTGGGTTTGAACCCTGCAGCAAAAGCCTCCTCGGCTATGTTTGGCAAAGAAGACACGTGACCATAATGACGCAGGATCTTTGAGCCAAAACGCATGTAGAAGTACTGGTCGGGCCTGGCAACACAAGCACATCACACACATACACTTTATGCTGTTGGATCAAAAGAGAAGCAGGTGTGAATGTGTACATGCGCTGTCAGATACACACTTTCCCAACTTGTCCCTGAAGGCAGAGATGAGTCGAACAAAGGGGTCTCGTACAAACAGAAATTTGGTGTACGTCTGGAGCTTGGTTTTCATCTGGCTGCGGGACTGAGAACCATAAATGTGTATAAACCTGGTCAGAAGAACAAGAACACACGGTTAAAGCTCCCCTGCATCATGAATCCAGTTGAAAACTGAAGTTCTGTTTTTCGGTAAATAAAGGAGTGTCTGCTTTACTGCCACTATGTTACGACCAGGTCTTCAGGCCGCAACAAAGGAGGAAACGCCCAAGATTATTTATTAAGGGAAGTCACACTAATGAGAT
Organism: Salarias fasciatus; assembly: GCF_902148845.1. NCBI lineage: Eukaryota > Metazoa > Chordata > Actinopteri > Blenniiformes > Blenniidae > Salarias > Salarias fasciatus. Next base: position 5,631,188 of record NC_043745.1, read on the forward strand.
GTGGTAATTAGGACCAGTAGTGTATGGAGGTGCAACGACACAGCCGGGCCGCAGACAGAGAGCAAGGCAGCGAGTGGCACACCCAGTTGTGACGTAGCCAGCTGGCTTACGAATCGACACGTAATGGTCAACAGTCAGCTGATATCTGTCTGTCGTCTGTCCAGCTTCATCCCGTTCAGAGTTGCGGAGGCACTGCGGCCAGTCCTGGCTAACGATGGGAACACCCTGGACAGGTCTCCAGTTCATCACAGTGCAAACACAGACGAACAACCACACCCTCTCATGTTCACACCCAGGGACAATTAAGAGTCACCAGTTCACCTCACGTGCACGTTTTTGGACTGTGTAAGGAAACCAGAGTACCCAGAGGAAACCCAGGCATACACGGGGAGAGCGTGCAAATTCCACACAGAAAAGGCCCCACCAGTACTTGAACTCACGACCTTCTCGCTGTGATGAGGGAGCGCTCATGCCATTGATATCTCAATCAAATTAACCTTCAGTTGCCAGTATTGCAATGGACATCGGTCATTATTCTTCAGTGCTTAATGTTTAGTAAAGAGTATATTTTTAGAGTGTTCTAACACTTACTTGCTAAAAATAAACATTTTATTGGCCATTAGACTATCTTTATAACACTCAAGCACAACTGAGATGAAACTGGACTTTATAGAGCTACTGACATAAAATAAGTACATGAAATCTACGTTTAAAATCTATGTTTGTGCTGTGGGTATGGACTGTATGACGTCTTACTTGTCAAAAGTGAGGTGGCTAATCCTGTTGTGTACGACGTCTCGAGGTATTTCCTTGGGATCAGTGTAAGGCTTTCCTGTCAAGGGTGAGATCTGAGACTGACTGAGGATGATCATCACACTCTTCCACCTGGTGCATGCCACCTAAACAGAGAGAAGTCATTGGAGACAGGGGGGCGGACACAGGAAAGAGAGTATTCATAATGTGTGTATAAACATCACGAATGGCCGATAAAAAAACTAAAGCCAATAAGGCACTTTTCTTTCAAGCTGTTTGTCTCTTACGCATTTCTCTCCCACACAGACAAACACCACACTGTGGACGTACCTTGGGAACATAGCAGTAGATAATTTGGTGTTTATCATCTACTATGAAGTGACCCAGCTCGTTGTTTGGGATCTGATTAAAACTGCGTGTCATTGATGGAAATTTGTGAGTGGAGCGCATTTCTGAGCACACGTCCTCGATCCTCTGCTTCCTAGCTCTTTGTTCCATATCTTCAGCAGAGACACCACCACTCTCTTTCTCATCTTCCTGCAGTTCCTCCTCCTCCCTCTGCTCCACCTCTTCATGCTGCTGAACAGGGATGCGCCTATTCGACATGGTGGCGGGGACGATGTTCTCAGATCTGACAGTGCCAACAGCCTGTGAAGGGTCTTTGTTGGTCCTGTTAATCCCACCAACTGTAAGTGGTCTATTAGGAGTAGGCGTCGACTCTGCACCAAACCAGATTATATTTTCCCAGTATACAAAGATGAGCAGGCCCACTGACAGAGATGCCAGTAGGAAAGCCAGCTTCACAGTGGGTCGTTTTCCCATGGCTGGATCACATCGAGGTCTGCGATTGTCGAAAAAAAAAGATGAAGGGGTTCTCTCAAGCTTGATGGTGGCCTCCGACTGCAGAAGATCCCTCCTGCTTGAGAAAGGCAACTGAAAGAAACGGAAAACAGCACTAAAACCTCTGTACTCATTAAATACTTGAACACACAAAAGAAAGTTTGGTATGGAGGAAAGTATTTGAAAGAAATGTTTAAAAAAGTAAAAACCTTTCATCTATTCGGATCATTTGTTCTTATCTTGATTTACGCCTTATGAGCAAATATGATTAAAAATAAAACCCCATTTTTGAGAGTGGGTGGGGACCGATGACTGAATTTCTGATGATTTCAGATTTTCCCTGGTACCTCATCATTAGTGACAATACGGGAATGGCTAATAGCTACGTCATCGAAGCTGAATACGTCGATTCCGTGTCCAAAGCGTACGATGGTGCAGTGCTGTGTCTCGTGTTGTAACAACAGAAAGGTTGTCAAAAAACCATATACTACCGCTTTCCTCTGATATTACATCATTATATTATTTTTCCTGATATTACAAATAATGAGGCTGACTCACGTTATACAGCTCAGATTTTCATTGTTTCATTTAATTATGTCTCAGAGTCAGACAGCAGCGGCACCGCAGCCCGGTCTCCTCCTCACATCGGTGACGGTCCCACCGAGACACACACACCCAGCACCGGACCTGGTCCTCAGCAGGACACAGGATCGAACAGGACCCGGGACTCAGGCCACCGAGGGCGGCGCGTGCCACCCCCTGCCGGTGCTGCCTAAATTAAAGACAATTTATAGAAGTCTTAATAAAATCTTTGACTAAACGTCCTCTGTATTTAATCTCCCGTTAGCTGATATTATTTTCTAGGCTGCTGGCATCACATCATTGATTAAATAAATCATTTGCTAAATGTTAGAGTTTATTTACATGTCAGTAGCGGTTCTTCAGGTCCATGCTGGTTTCCACATCAGCTCCTCTCGTGGCGGTGGCACATCAGAAGTAACTCTATCAGTCAGTACAATATTGTGTAAAACTGCACAGGACAAAATGAAGTCGTATCTTTTCGGGGCTGAACAGCAGCGTTTCCCCGCTGGGTCTGCTCTGCAGCGTGTGCATCTTTGTGCACCATTAAAACAGTCTCCTCTCCGTGGCAGGATGGACCAGCGAGTTATTGAAAGTTAATAATCCTTTATTAATCCCACAAGGGGGAATATTATTAGATATTCTGTAAGGGCATTCTTTTTTTTTATTATTATTATTATTTTACTTTTTAACCTGTACTGAATATGTGCTCCTTCTGTTTTATGGTGTGTTTGAGGTTTGGTTTATCATTATTTCCCTGGATGACACTTCTAGAATAAACTGTAAGTTGTCCACAAACTACAGACAGTACCCAATCGTACCATAGCTAATTAATTAGTAGTTCAGTTACACAGCTTGATGCAACAACTGACATCCTAGGGTTAATGCCAGCTAGCCACTTACTCACTCACCTCAACCTCGTAAATTTTGTTTTTCATTAAAGCCTGTACTTTCCCTTTCAGATTTCCACCTGTCACCACAGAAACATTTACAACTCGGTTTGAGTTGTAAGCGTTTAGACCCCTCTTCACTCACTTTGGAAAGTCAGCAAAATACACTGTTACCGTGAAAAAAGTGACCAGTTCTTTGGCAACAGCCATTGTGTTTACATTGAGTGCTGGACCCCGAAGTGACTTGACGTCACACTAGCTCTTCCCATTGTTTAAATTCTTAAAAAAAAAAATACCTGAGGAAAAACCAAAAAACCTGAATTTCTCCAGCCAACAGGCCTCGAATGTGCACTTTGAGCATTCACCCTCCACAGTGGACACAAAGAGCATCTTTACAGAACATTTCCCCTGCGCCTCCCTCCTCTTCCCGGAGACGTACCGTCGCCCGGCTTGGTCCCGTCACACCAGACTCAACACCGAGGCCACAGAACCCCATCTGAGGAGAAACGCCACCCTCGGCCTAATGAAATCTGTTTCCTTACCCCACAGAGGAGCGGACGTCCTGCTCAGCTGTGCCGCTGTCTCCTCCAGGTTTGTCTGCCAGTTGACGTGAAGCCACCTGATCTACTCCTTTTTCCTACACACCACACCCAAATACCACAAAATTAATGCTCGTTACCACACCCGCCACACTGCATTCTCATTGTCCAACTGCGCACATGCCTCCTCCAACTGTAGGCCATGAAACCACAAACCGCCTCAGGATCCTCCCTGAAGAGGAGGAATCGTTTGTGGGCAGGGAAGTCTGGTCATCCCGACTTAGACCCGCTCCTCGATAAGTGGTTAAAAATGAATGGATGGATGGATGGATGTTCTGGAGTTTGCCTGTTCTCCCTGTGTGTGTGTGTGTGTGTGTGTGTGGGTTTCCTCTTGCAGTGCAAACATTTTCATGTGAGGTATCAAGCAAACCCTGCGTTGATTGTGAGAATCCCAGGTGTTGAAGCGACGTGAACTTTTTTGCATGTGTTACACAATTGGAAATAAGGGGCCAACTTATCCTCCGTGAAACATATTTATTTTGCAAACAGGCTGCAAAACAGGAAAAGGTTTATCAGGAGTGCACTCGGTTCTTGATCTCATGGACTGCAGCATCAGACTGACTTCTTCTATGTCAGTTACAGAAAAATCAGAATGCAATGTACTTAATACTATAAAACAAAAACAACAGCAATCATGACACTCTTCTTCTAACCAATGACATTCGAGTCACATCTGATCACATATATTACAGTCCTGAACTATCAAAATCACATACCCCTTTTATCAATAACAAGAACTCTTACTCAACTGAAATTAGTTTTACAGTGCTTTTAACCTTTATTCCTATTTAGCATTTTATTCTCTTACCTCTATCATTCCTATGAACTCTATTTCTATACTACATCTACTTCAAATCAATGCTCCTAACCCTGTTTTTACTGTAGATGAAATAAACACAGATCATGCTAACACTCATGAAATACAAGTACTCAGTGGTGGGCCGTCAGGGCCTGCAAGGCCTTCTCTGCTGGCCTAAAAAGTATCTGAATTACAGACTGATGTAAATTATATTTTGTCCATAAATAATTAATAAATGATTCCAAACGGTATGTTCTGGTTCCTTTCATAGTTTTCCCGTGGTTGCGCTGCTTCCAGACATGTTTTTTTCATATTAAATCATTTAACCAATCAGATTTCAGGCATCATCTGTTGCTAGGGTCAAAGAAATCTGCCTGAGGCCTTCGCTGTCTGTTCCTGATGGCGCAGTAAAGTAAAGTGAAGCGTCAAACAGACAGTTGCTTCAGCCAATCAGATTTCGAGTTGGCAACTCAGCTCCTTCTAGCTAGCTACACTAACAACAGCAGATCCAGGCCTTCTGATTTACATTCACCAAGAGATACAGTAGGGGGCGGTATGCACCTAAGTTGTAGGTCGCCTACCGCAATTATTCCAAAAAAGAAGAAGAAGACCTGAAGAGAAATAAAACTTACGCCAGAAATACCACAGGGCAAGCTGGACTTTCAGTCCTGGCTTTATGGAACTGAAACACACGGATAATCTGTATGACAGAGCAGTTGAACTTTTTTTAAGGAAGGAAAGGAGGATGTATTTTGTTTTTCAAATAATCGGGATTTTGGTGAGTAAAATGTTCCTCTTTTCCTAAATAATATTGCTGTTTTATTAAGTTGTCGATGCTTATTGTATGTGCACAGATGTAGTAGGAGAATTGTGCACTTCAGCAAAGGCATTTATTCTGGCTGCACAAGTATCTATCTGCTGTGCAACAACTCTTTATATGCATATCTGCATAATAAGATTTTTTTTATAGACAAAATAGTTATTGAGAGGTGGATTAGTTCAGGCGGATCTGTTCTGAAGGCCTTAGTGTCAAATGCACGGTCCGCCACTGCAAGTACTTCTTCAGTTCACATATATATGAGAATTAAGAGCTTTCATGACAATTTAACCATTGAATCAGCATCAGTATTGAATCACTTTCAACAGTTTTCCCACTGCAAAAACTCATTCTACATAAACTTCACATGAAATGACACACTTATTGCACTCTACACTAGTTCTGATCATAAAATCATGCCCAAACCACAGTTATGTGCATCTTTCATAAACTAATCTTCATCACACAAACTTACAACACACATTAAACAGTTCTATGGCTCCAAAACAAAGGTTCTTTTCCAAAGACCAGGGAGGTATTTTGTAGAGGTGTGCTGATACATCGATTATTAGATTAATCGTGATGCGACACATAATGATTCGATTACGATTCATAAATATTTAAAATCGATTATTTTTCATAATAACTAGACGCCAGGAGCACGGACGTCACTTGTGGAACCAAAGTATTGTTCCTGCGCACCACCCGGACATCTGTAGTGACGGACCGGTTAATATGGCGACAGCTAGCTCTTTAGCTACAGTAACAGAGTGTGAGATTCATTCTTCTGGATTAAAAGCTAGTGCTAAATGCCAACGCTGCTTTTGCTAAAGAGAAAATCATTCAAAGTTCTCGTCCACAACATCTTCATCCAATAGATATTCGTCCATTTTACGCTACACTGGAACAAAAAGCACCGTGTAGCCTCATGTAGCCCCGGAAACAATGAGCCGTACTGCGCATGGCGCGGCGCCGTAAACAAAGCTTTCAGTTCAGAGGTAAACAAAACAACCAAAACATTTATCTCTGTAATATGCCTGAAAGAAGTCCAGAGGCGTTTGGCAGCATGACGATGTTTATTCCAAGAGCAGGGATCAGAAACATGCGTTAGCATCGGCAGTCGAAAAAACACGCACACAACAACACTGCAGCTCCCGTAGCTCCCGCTGACGTCCCACCACCGCCTAGACATATAGACATAGATATCTAGATGTAGGTGTCTAGATATGCTGCACGCCAAGTAGTAAATCCAAATTGAACATATATCTGCATATATGACATATCTGCTATTGTTTGCACTTAAGGGAGGTAACTGTTGATCTTTTGTCAACAGGGGCAGCCTTTTGTTGTATTGGCTCTTTAGGCCACAGCTACAGGCACAAAGTTTATGCCATGGTTGCTGATGGACCACTTGACATCAATTAAAAAATACTTTTTTTGGATTTGAATTTGTTTGATTACTTTGATTTATGTATACCGAGATACAATGTACAGCTAACATTAAAATCTGTTCGGATAGTAAAAGGCTACAATCATACAATATTGCCGCCCCAGCTGCCGAACAGGACAAGGGGAAAAAAAAAAAAAAAAAGATTTATGTATACCGAGAAACAGCTGTACATTGTTTCAAAGTATGAAGTGGGCACTAAGTGAGGGGGAAAAAAATGCACAAAAAATCATGATAATCGTTTTTATCATTAATATCGTGATAATCGTTGAATAATCGAATCGTAGCACCCTGAATCATAATCGAATCGAATCGTGAGGTGCCTTAGATGGCACACCCCTAGTATTTTGTTATTTACCTGACGGTTTCGGCAGCTGTCAGCTGTCTTCTTCAGAGTGTCACGTGATGTTGTTGTGACGTATCTTGTCAGCTGATTTATACAGGCTTTGGCGCTATTCTCCCACTAGTGGAAGAGGTATGTGGATGACATCTTGGAGAAAATAAAAAAAGGAGACACACAAGAATTAACAAAACATCTCAACACAATCGACACCACCGGAAAAATACAGTTCACACATGAAGACAGTGGACAGGGGCTACAGTAGCTCAGTTGGTAGAGCAGGTCGTCTTATAACCGGAAGGTTGGCGGTTCGATCCCCGCTCCTGCAGGCGTAAAACTGTCGTTGTGTCCTTGGGCAAGACACTTCACCCACGTTGCCTAGTATGAAAGTTGTGAGAGTGAATGGTTGGTGGTGGTCAGAGGGGCCGATGGCGCAGATTGGCAGCCTCGCTTCCGTCAGTCTGTCCCAGGGCAGCTGTGGCTACAGCAGTAGCTTACCACCACCTAGTATGGCGTGAATGAATAATGCAATGTAAAGCGTCTTTGAGTGTCCTGAAAAGCGCTATATAAAAAAACAATGCATTATTATAAGAAGAGAACCATGCAATAAATTTTCTGGATATCAACATTTCCCACAAAGAGGACGGCAGCATTAAAATAAACATTTACAGGAAACCAACGCACACCGATCAATATCTCTTATCCAGCGAGAGTCATCGGAACAGAAGAGAACAAACACCTACACTGGATAAAAGAGGCTATTGAAATTCGGAAACGTGCCCCCGAGACAGTGAACCGGGATGAGGGGGCCTTTTTGCTTTCACACACCTGGGATGCTGTACTCAAGAAGTCGGACTACAGATGGCGCTGTTCTCCCGCTTCCACTAGTGGGAGAATAGCACCAAAACCTGTATAAATCAGCTGACAAGATACGTCACAACAACATCACGTGACTCTCTGAAGAAGACAGCTGACAGCTGCCGAAACCGTCAGGTAAATAACAAAATACCTCCCTGGTCTTTGGAAAAGAACCTTTGTTTTGGATTATAATTTGGAAGACCAATGAACCTTTTTGGACTAGTTCTATGGCTCAATATCACACTTTGCAAGGACTACATATCCGCCATCTTTGTGAAAAAATGTGGTGAGTTGCCTTTGCCAACGAAAATGTGTTAAATCCAGCTTCTAAACTCAACATTTACAACATTCCAGGGCACCCAAGATCACCCCCGACTGCTTTGTATCATTTGTATAAAGTTTAAGACCCAGCTCACCTGCAAAACAGGAAAAGATTTATTACCTCCGCCAGGAGGTTATGGAATCACGTCGGTTTGTTGGTTGGTTGGTTGGTTTGTTGGTTGGTTTGTTGGTTGGTTGGTTTGTTAGCAAGATTCCGGAAAAAGTTATGGACGGATTGCAATGAAACTTTGTGGAAATGTGGGTCTTGGGCTAACTTAGAATCCATTAAATTTTGGTGATGCTCCGGATCACTGTCTGGATCCAGGGATTTTTTTAAAAGATTCTTTATCATTGAGCGATAGGGCAGTCTTTCACATAGTTGGCCAGGCCCGATGACAGGGGGCCTGTGCGGCATGCGCGCACTGCGCCGCAGGCATAATGTTATTTATGTGCTTCGATGTGCGCCTCGCCGGGCCAGTGTTCATTGTTGCTTGAGCGTTGCAGCGCGTAGTGGGGTAGGAAACCTGGGAGTTGTAGGCGTTCAACGCTGTTAGCATTCGGCTAGCGGTGTTAGCATTCGGCTAGCGATGTTAGCATTCGGCTAGCGGCGTTAGCATTTGGCTAGCGGTGTTAATGGTGGCCCGAACCTGTTTGTTGCTATTGCTCGGTGATTTACAACATTGGCAGCGGCGTGGTGCATAGTGTCGATCTATTTTCAAGTGTTGCGCTTCAAAGATGAGAGTTCATATTCACTTTATGAGCACCTCAGACTTTCTTTACGTTTGAGAAGAGTCACGGATACAGGGCTCAAACTACGCATGCCCATTAGGCGCAAGGCATTCTGGGAAATGTAGTTTGTTATTGATTTCAGCCGTCTTTGCTATTTAGATAGATGTTGCAAGCTTTCTTTGCTTGAATAATGATTACATTCAAGTAATTGTATTGTGATGGTGTACTTTTTTTTTAATTGTATTTCAGGTTTATGACCTGTGTTCATTTTGGTTGAATAAACAAACACAAATGAGAAAAACGAGTCATAATATAGTGTGCATCCTGTTATATATGGTGTTCTTATTGTTGGTTGTTTGAGATGATGTGATGTAATGCGAGTTCCCACTGACTTGATTTCCTTAAGTTTCATTTTGTCCGCCATTACTCCGCCAGATGCTTAGTGAGCAACAACTGAGCAGGATCTTCCAGAAAGTAAGAAAAGACTGGCTTCTAGCACTGCCACAGCTCCAGCACAGACTCCACCAGGTAAAAGAAACTGAAATTTTACTTGAGTGCTACTAAACGAGCGAGGAAGGAATTCCCCTCTTCCGTGCACGCAAGCCACAGGCATGAGTTTTTCATGAAGCTGCATTACGCCAAGGCCTGCAGGGGGCGCTGTTTCGCATAAAACGTGCAAACTCCTTAATGCACCTTTAAATGTGAAACTAAATTAACTATACATTACCCAATTTGAATGCATCCAGGAGTTTTCGGCGCTGAGTGACAGGTAACAGGTCAGCAATGTCTTCCTGCTGTACATATCTTAAATCTTTTTTTGACTCCAAGCCAGAGCTCTGCAGTTTAGAAATTATTAGCCACTGATTCTCTTCGGGGAGATTTGGCAAAGTCTTGCCGATGATCTCCTTGATTTCTTCACTCAAGTTAGCCATTATTCTGGTATAAAAGGACAGAATGGTGAAGAATTATCAGTGGTATGCCAGGGATAGTGTACTCAGGCAAGGGATAGTAATATAAGAGGTTCTCCTGATTAACACAACAGTAGCTTCTCTGCGTCAGTGTAAGGCTATAGACACCCATGTCAGGAAGACGCATGGCATGATATTTTTCAGCAATAAAATATACTGCTGATTCTTTATGAATGAGAACCACTTTGATTTTTCCCATTACAAGCCCCTCACCATCATCTTCGATCACAATGAGCATGTTCTTTTTGTATTTTGTACCCTTCACAGTTTCTTCATGGGCTGTCAGAGTGTTAACAGTCTCAAAATTATGATGTGCAACCAGAGGCGTCACTAGGTTTTAAGTACAAGGGGGGCTTAGCCCCCAGGAGATACACAGGATGTGAGCGAATGTAGTGGGCGAGCATAAACGCTCACAAACAGCAAACAAAAACTGAGAAGTTGCTTTTCCACTTTTTTGGACAGATTTAACAGAGATACATTAGCATGTAAAAGTTTTAAGCAACCTTTAGATTTTTCATACATTACAATAACAAACACAGGCAGAATGTTTACAGCATTAACAACAAAGAAAAAAACACACATATAGTTACAGTGCCATATTTTACAAATACGTCTTATTCATTAAGAGCCCAGCCCAGTCTATTATTCAAAACTATATACAAAGAGCACTGTGGTGTCACAAGTTACACCAGTTTTAAATAACATGGCCACTATTGGCAGTTACTTGGTGGGTGGAAGGATCAAAGAATGGCGTCTGTTTCGCAAATCTGTCGATCACTCTGTTGTGACTGAGATGCTGAAGCACATCTTTCTCAATTGACATGACTGCAAAACTGTGAAGTATTTTCTGACCCATTGTTTGACGCAGCCAGGAGTGCAGACGACGCAGTGCACTGAAGGACCTTTCACAGCTGCTTACAGGCACTGTCAGGGCAACTTGGATGGTTGCCTTCAGAGAGGGAAACATGTCTGAATCAAGGAGGTTGTGGTATTATTATTATTATTATTATTATTATTATTATTATCCACTGCATAAAAGACTAACAAATTAGCTCAATAGCAGCGTGTTTTTTTAGCTGCTACTTAGCTAGCTGAAATGTCTCTGGCCGTGTCCGAAATCACTCCCTATTCCCTATTCCCTACTCACTACATAGGGAATACTATGTAGTGGACTACATAGTGCACTACATAGTGAACGGTTTCGGACACTACCTCGCCGCACAGTTAATTACGTCATTATTGTCGCATGATTCTAACGTGTCATAGATGCAGTTTGGCGGGCTTTGTTGCGTACATATTATAACAGAGTTTTAAATAAATAAATATATACCAATCTAATCATGTCTTTTTGGTTTTCTATTCTCTTACTTGTCTTTGTAATGTGCCTTTCTCAGGAAACATACCATCATAGTACATTAATTTTTCGCCAAAGAATTAAAAATAATTAAATCTATAATAAAATTTGTCACGAGACAGTCTCACAAAGAAAAACATCGGTTGCCCACCCGTCTGTTCTTCATGTTCTTTTTTCTTCGGCATACATTGGACCACCACAATGCCAGCTAATGCCAACCTAGCTTTGTTTTTCTTCATCTTCATCCAAATATTGGTTCTGAGAAGGAAACGCTTGGAACGGCAGAGAAGGCTGCGACGTGCTGCTCTTGCTATATTAGCAAGACGTCGTCGCATCGTGAGTGCAAGCTAGGCTCTTACATTTATATTTAAAATAAATATACAACCATAAGTTCTCAATTGCCAATGTAAACTAAGCTGGTGACCAGCCTTTGGTAGAACTATGCCCCCTAATGGGGAAAGTCCAACACTATTTAATTTCTATGACCTTTTTTATTTTAGATATTGGGTGATATCAGCTAACCACTGCTTATATTTTTCTGGCCTTCCCCTCATTGCTTCATCCTTTTCTTCTTCTCTCATTTGCTTCTTGTTTGCCAAACTCATTGCAGATAAAGTCAGTGGATTGTTACTGACAACACTGATCATTATTTTTAGGCAGAAGCATCCTTTTCACATAAATGTTTATTCCATTCCCTTCAAATGTGTGCATGTGTGACTGACACACAGTTAATGATAATTAATAATTAAGTAAATAATTAAGAAGCACAACAAATCAAAATTTCATGACATTGTTATCAGTTTTATTATTTTATTTGCAGAACATCCACCCAACCCAGTACTGTCGTCTGAACCGACAACTTCCTGTCCTGGCCCTCTACTTTGATGGCCAAAGCGACCTGCGGCCAGATTTTCGCCTCTCCAGACCAACGGTTGCCCATCTGATCCACGCCCTTCGCTCTCCATTTGACCATGGTTGGGGTCATGACCTGGAAACACTGGTCTTCCTCTTCTGGTTGGCCAGTGCGACTTCCTACCGTGTTGTCTCACGAGCATTTGGCATCCCTCGGTCCACTGTGAATGACATAACACACAGGATGGCAGAGAAAATACTTGGTCTGAAAAACAGGGTCATTCGCTTTCCCTCACCTGATGAGCTTCAGCAAGTTTGCTCCGGATTTCAGCGGCTCGCCGGATCTGCAGCATTTGCCAGAGTTGTGGGAAGCATCGATGGCTGTCACATAAGGATTAAACCACCTAGTGCAGATGTTCAGTGTTATTTCAACAGGAAACTGTTTCATTCTGTACAGCTGCAGGCCATATGTGACCACCAGTGTCAATTTCTTGACCTCTTTGTTGGCTACCCTGGTTCAGTGCATGATTCACGAGTCCTGAAAAACAGCCCTGTATTTGTCCACAGCCTATATCCACCTGAGGGCTATTACATTCTGGGCGACGGAGGCTACCCCTGTATGACTGAGCCAATTGCTGTCATCACACCATACAGGGAGCCAGTATGAAATGTCAAGGCAGCCAGGTTTAACAGGCACCATGCAAAGGCTCGTTCTGTAATCGAACGGGCCTTTGGCATAATGAAAACACGGTGGCGCTCGATATTCTTTAAGGCACTTGAAGTGCACCACATGTTTGCGGTCAAGATCATTGCATGCTGTGCAATTTTGCACAACATTTGCATGAAAAATGGGGACAATCTTGAGCCGATGGAAGAGGCCCTGGAACCACACGATGGAGATGGTCCTCCTCAGGCAGACATGCAGTGTGGAGAATGGCTGCGTGGCCGCATGGCTGCTGCTCTCTCTGCACTGACAGATGCTCCTCCTGCTCTTCGTGACCATGACTATTATTAAAGGAAAAAGTGTCACTGTAAATAGTTCGTGTTTCTGAATGCTACGAACCACTATTTTGTAAAATGTGTTCAAAATGTTACATGAATGGTTGACACATGTATTGTTGTGCTTTACAGAAGGGTCACAGTTTGCTGTAAATATTGTTAGTTACTGTAATTATTAGTTGTAATTGTTCCTTAAAAAAAGAAAAGTAAATCTATTCCATCCTCGTCAGACACTTGTCTTCACGATTTTTTAGCTATGACGAACTGAAACTCCTTCCACTGCATAATGTGGGACCTTAAATGAAAATCTCTCAAGTTTCCCAATTTGTATAAACATCAACACTCATAACTCTATCGTTCTGCAAGATATTTATTGAACTTCTTTATTTTTTTTCACATTTTCTCAACAATCTTCTCCAAGAGGCTCAACAGTCTCTCCTCCCTGGCCTCATCTCTCCTCGCCCTCTCCTCTGCTCTCCTCTCCTCCCTCTCCAGCAGCTCCAAAATGGGGTCTGGGTCCCTCCTCTGCCTTTTAGAAGGCCCTGGCTCTGAAGAGGCACCCTCTTCAGTTGACTCTGGCTCTGTGGGCACTGAATCAGGGGAGGCTGATGCAGAGGCTGAGACTGGAGGGTTCTCCCCCCAGGCTGAGGCAATTAGGCAAGGAGGCGCAATGGATGGCCTCCTGCCTAATGCCTCATCCATGAGGGAGAACCACTTCCATGATGCTGCTGTGGCCTCCCCTGATTCAGTGCCACTCCCTGATGGGGGTGTCCGGAGCTCCTGCACACATTTCAACAGTTTGTATGATATACTCTCTTCTAAAGACAGTAGTAACTGATCTTATATCTGTGCTTTCCCTATGTGAAATGACAGTTGAAAGCAATGAATACCTTATAGGTTTTTTTCAGGTTCTCCCATTTCTTGGCTGCTCGGGCAGGACCCACCACCCCAGCCAAGCCCATCTCCTTCAGCACAGCACTGAAACATAAACAAACAAACAAACAAAAACACATAAAAAAAACATATTGTAATGTGTGAGCAGAAAACAAGAAATGTATTTATCAGGGCGGTTAACAACATTCATATATGGTCATTTAGTAAAAGGATTAAGAATAATTTCCACTTTTGTGATGACATAACTCACTCCCATCCTGTAGCTGCAGCAAATCGTCTGCCTGAGAACAGATCATGTCTTTGCGTCCTCAGTTTGATCAGCCGTTCCACATCCTCGTCGGTCCCTGAAGAGATTACGTTACACGTATTCACAATTAATATTCATGTGCTGCTTATGCGACACTCTTACACTCGAGTGTTAAATAAGCACCACAATAAACATCACAAGTAACTTGACACAGGAGTTGTCAGTGCAGTAGCAGAGAGCTAGGCCAGGTTTGGGTCCAGGAGCTTCAGCTCATCACAGTCTGAGGCCAGCTCCTGCATTACCTCCAGCTGTGACTTACCTAGTGCTGAATGGAATAGCAAAATTTGCTAAACCAGCATGAAATTAGCGAGCATAATATTGTTAATATTATAATATAATACAAAACATGCTTACTAAACTCGGACTTGTGGAGCCATCCGCTAAATTTAGGGTCAGCTAACCATTTTGGATTAAATCCGCTAGTTCGATTTTTACCATCGCGGCTCGCAGAAGGCTGCTCTAACAACGTGCTAACTCGTGCCTCCATTGGCCTGGTGTGAACGAGTGGTCTCCTTCGACTTCGGAAAAGTGTCCAACGTTTTTTCTTCCTCCGTGACATGACGCGTAAAAGTTGTTAGAAATGGGAATTTACTCACATTTATAGCTGTTTTGCTGTCGCGGCTCTTGCACTCGTCCGTCTTGTTGTACAATGTGACGTCACGACTGCAATGCATTGTGGGATATATTGCTTCGTCTAGTGACCATCGGATGTCCACTACATTTCGCGGTGAGTTGTGGGATACATTGAGTGCACTATGTAGGGAACATCGATGCTCACTAGGCATTCGGACACCCCTACAAAATGGCGTATTCCCTATATAGTGCACTATATAGGGAATAGGGAGTGATTTCGGACACGGCCTCGGTAAAGTGGGCGGAGTTAGTCACATCCGGGTATTTTATGCGGACTTGGTGAGATGCGAACTTTGGCTGTGTTCGAAACCGCATACTTACGTACTACTCATACTAACTTATTGAGTATGCAGTGTGTTTACACTGGCAGTATGCGATTTTGAGTATGCGAGAAGTTCCCGGATGCATACTGCATTCGCCAGAAATGTTGAGTATACATCGTGTGTTCACTACGCATACTGAAATTGCCCAAGATGCAACGCGACGGACATTTGAATAAACTTTATTCAGTTCACAATGACTGTTTCTTCATGATGTACATTTAGCAAGCTGAGTATGGTTCTAGATTTAATCTTCCCTCCATTGTTTGTGCTCGTAGGTATGTTATGTTACGAGATTTTTGATTGGATTGACAATGATTAAAAATAGTAAAAACAAAAAAACAAAAAAAAACCCTTACATCTGAGAACAAGTCCATAATGAAAGCGTACCATGATGTACCGAAGACGGCGAGCCGATCTTTGTTGAAGAGCCGAAAAAACTCTCTGTCGGTAAAGCATCATAATTGGCATAATAAGTGGTCCGTTAACGGGACACCGGTCCAAACGGCGATGTTAAGCAAGATATATTGCTGAAAGGTTGCCTTCTTGTTTTCAAAGTAAAAGCACAGATTTATCACTGAGGTTGTTTTGCATGAGAAAGGGAAAGGGGTGGTTTATTTTGGTGAAAATAACCGGAAGTGCGTTGCTCACTGCGGCTGGCTTGAATTTCGCCGAATTCGTCCGAACGAAATCCTAAACGGCTGGTATTCGGACAAATAAACGACACACTCGGGCTCTAAACCACCACTTTGTCGCCTAATTTAAAAAAAAATCTCGATGAAGTTATACATTTGACGAGTTTAGAGCTAAAGTGAAATCAGCTTTAGCAGATCGATTTCTGCTCATGGAAGAAGTGCAATGCATTGTGGGTTATTATGTAGTATGCTGTAGTGTAAACCATAGATATATATAGAAACACTAGATGGCTCATGCGCACTGTAACCCAATGGAGACTAACGTCGTCACATGGCGGCCATCTTGGTACAGGGCCGTTCGCCCCTCCCCCCCCACAGAGACAGAGTGACAGACAGGAGGGTTCACTCCTCATTACGCTACAGAGCTGAAAGGAGTCAGTATGAAACGTTTCTAGTGTCTTTGGAAAATGTAAATTTATCGCGCCTGGCAAACTTACCGACCTCATTTTTTTATCGTGCGATTAATTGATTTATTGACTATCGTGACAGGCCTAATACCAAACACTAATAATGAAACAATAAAAACATAATGTGCAAAATATTAACAACTTATTAGCAACAGCTTAAAAAGTGCAAATACAACAAACAATTAACATAACCATCCACAACAGTTTTTGCGCAGAATGCACTCCGTACATATCAATTAAATGAAAATCACAACCTGAACAACTTTTAATAACAAAAAAGAGCAGCTTTTAAAAAGGTGTAAATACAACAGTCAAACAATTAAACTAACCTGACCATCCAGAACAGTTTTTGTGCAGAATGCACCGCACACACATCAGTTAAATTCAATCACCTTCGCATTGCACAATTTACAAATTGCCTCGCCAGTATACCGCTCTCTCTTCTCGTTAGCTCAGGAACCTGAAATACTGCCAGTCCGCTGCAGTCCTGTTCTTCTTTGGGACCAGGTCACTCGGTGCGTGACTTGCCATCTTTCTCCCGCTCTCTCTCTCTCTGTCTCTCGCTCCCGCCCTCTCACGTGATGACGTCATGTTCATAAACTTAATCAAAAGTCTCCAAAAGTAAACTACTGTGGAAGTAAAACTGAAAATTCAACCACATATAAGTGCTGCTGGACAAAGAATCATTTTTAGGCATTGAATAAATTATATTTTATATTTAATCCTTATCTTCTATATAAGTGCATTGCAATTTTTTTCAATGACGGTATTGAAACTGATACCGTTGCTTTTGAAAGACACCGCTGGTATACCTTATTACCTTATTACCGCCCAACCCTAACCTTTGATTCCCAGCGATTCAATTCCCAGAATGCACGTAGTTGTTTGGAGACAAGTGTCTCCTCTTCGAGTGAAATGAACATGCAGGTTGATTCAGCTACGCTTGACATGGACACTGGTCCCTGCACCGACCATCCACAGTCGCTCTCCAAGGCAACTAATGTTTCTGTGAGTCTCCACTCTTCCTGAGACTGTTTGCCAGTAGTAGTCAGCTCCTATCAGGACAGAGAGCTCGGGATCATTGTCATTGTCTGGGAAGTCGGCTAGTTTTAATCCTCTTGTCTTGAACTCATGTTGAATCTGGTCACCAGGAATCTTCATCACACCTGTGGCATTTCTATGGCCTCAATCTCAATTCTTTGCTGGCTGTCCCAAACATTCTCCAGTATTACTCTCACTGTCTTGCGTCGTGACACTGTAGGGACAGAGGAGCCAAACGTGTGAAGAGTGAGGGTCTCTTGTCTTATTATTGGCAAGTTCAGGCTCTTCACAAGGGTTTCATGGATGAAACTTCTGACTCCCTCCATCAAGCAAGCAGCGAGCTATCTTTCTGCCTGATGGGCCAGCCACCCATGCCTTGGCAGTCTGCAGTAGTACAGTGTTCTGTCCATCTGGTTTCATCTTAACTGACTGAGGAATGACTGAGGAAACAACAGCATCTTCTGTTACAGTGGGGGGGGCTGCACCTCATTTTTCTCACCGGTGCACACAGCAATGTGATGCCTCCTTCCACATTTTTCACATGACACATCCTTTACCTTGCATGTCTTTGCAATGTGTTTCTGTCCCAGACATACAAAACATCTTCCCATTTTCTTGATTTTCTCTTTACGCTCAGGAATGCTGTGATTTGGGAAATTTTCAGATTTGTGCTCCATGCTGTCACAGAATAAACAATTGTGCATCTTCTGGCTGGCGGTGTGCAGTGCAGCAGCAGACTGCATGCTGGGTCTGTTCAATCTTGTGCCACTGGACAATGTAGACTGCTTCCATGGCTTGCTTTCTGGTTTCTGTTCTTTCTGAGTGTAGGACGTTGTCATCATCTTCATTAAAATTGGGCATAGCAGGTTTCCGTAGGTGTCTGACACTATACCCAGTGACTCCAAGCTCCTTGCTTGAATTTTACATTCATCAACTTGCTGTCTTAATGCATGCACATCGGAGGACTTCTTGACGGGATTTAGATTCAGCAGCCGTGACATGTGAGCACTGATCACCAGATCTTTCATTCCAAATCTGTTTTGCAGCAGAGAGATCGTACTATCGTAATTAGCATCAGTCCTGCTACTGCCTTTACAGCTGGCCCAGTGAGATACGTCTTCAGGTAAGTGAACTTCTCACGTTTGCATAGTGCATCATTCATATGAATAGCAGTCGCATACTGATTCCAAAACTCCTGCCGTCTGCTCACATCTCCGTTGTATTTGACGAGCTGACCGTTTTCGCTAACTTAGCCACAATTAGCTCGGATGGGAACGTTGCGGAGCTCCTCTCCCCAGCAGAGAGGCACTTTGGCTCGGCCTCGACTGTCACGGCGCCTGGGTGCCTGACTTCCAGGGGCCGAGTTGGGGCCGATTGGGTAAACGGCCCGGAGCTGCTGGAAGCTCCGGAGGTCCCAAAGCCGGCGGAGACACACGGCTTGCGCGCGACCGCTTGGCCGCACCTGGATGTCTCTCCTCGCCGGGAGGCTGCGAAGCTCCGGTGCCCAGCGGAGGCGCATTGCACACGGGACGCCAGGCGCAGCGGAGTGCCAGCGCTCCGAAAGTCAACGCACACCGGCAGCGCCGTCCGGATGGGGAGGACTGCTCCTCTGAGAGGCTGTCGTGCTCTCGATATCACACGAACAACACATGATATAAACAGAAAAAAATAGCATAATAGGTCATAATAGGTTTTGAGACATTGTACTTTATTTCATTGAACAGCAACAGTAACTGTAGTAACTGTGAAAAAAGCTCTGATGTCAGTTGCTTTTCTTTGTGAAACATTGATTTGTGATTAAGTATTTGCTCAGACTTTATTATTGAAAGAAGGAAAAAATGAATGGTTGTACGCAGGTCGTACAGGAGGCAGGAAACGCAACGTAGCAGAATCCAACCCTTCCATGAAACACCAGAGGTCCGGGTTATCCACCCATGGCAGAATTTTACTCCATTAATTACATAAAAATAATGATAAATCTTTCCAGCCTACCAACAAGAAAGCTGAGACAAGAGGGCTTCATCAATCAGTCAATCAAATTGAGAAACGGCTTCACTTTGGCCGGGAGGCGGAGCTAAAGAACGCTTGTTCTCACAATAGAACTAATCTATTTGTCAAATTTAAGCCCATTGTTGAACATTACTCAAAAATTTTTTTAACACAGTTTAAAAAAGGGGGCCAGAGTATCAGAGTTGGATGTGAAAACATTTAACATATAGGTGGCGTGCCAAAGAGGATACATTCTGTTCTGCTGTCGTTTCAAGTGCAAAAGGTTCTGAGTAGGGCTGGGCGATATATCGAATTAATTCTATTAATTCGATTTTAAATTTTCAATTGATGGGAAAAATAATAAATCGCAGCATCGAGTTTAATTTTTTCTGTCCCTCCGCATTTTTACCGGACGCGTGTAATACACACAGTCGCCACACCAGGAGGACTGGCGCTGTAGCACACACTGCAGTCAACATTCCCTTACAAATGAGAAGAGTTAGAGAAGAGTCCCCCGCCGGGGACAGAGCTCTCCCCCGCCGATCGGATTTCTCCTGGCGCCATGAGAATCCCACACCGCGACGCTTTTAACGGTGAAACACGGCCCGTTCCTCATCTTCTGCCATGATGCACTCGGCCGAATTATCAGAAAAATAAACAGGAAAAGGCTGATATAAGGCGCTAAATGAAATAAAGAGCGCAAATATGATAAAAATGAAAATGAAACTTAAATCGCGTGTTTTTTCGACGCTTAACTTTGATCTGTGTAGGATTTGAACCCATTTAAATTTGATCAATGTGGGATTTTTTTAATAAATTGCTTTATTTCCTCCAGTTTATCTTTTATTTATTTCAATTCAGTGCCCATGCAAGTGTTCTTGTTAAAATTACCTCAGTAATAACTATATTGCCTACACAGTTAAATGCTGGCATTTTGGCATTCAATAAAATATCCTATTTTTTAAAAAATGTGTAATTGTGTTTCTTTACACAGAAAAAATCGATTAAAATCATTAATCGGATTTCAAGCAAGGAAAAAAAAAAAAACAGATTTAATTTTTTGGCTCTATCGCCCAGCCCTAGTTCTGAGCCAGCCACTGCTTTACTTTATTCTGTCCTCACACAGTCGTGCTTGACTGTGTTAGACAGATAGCTAACAAAAAAGACTGCAAGCGGTTGAGGTGCTCTCATCTTTTATGTAAAACTGGAAAAAATAAACACAAGAAAAAATACATCAACGCACACATAATAAATGATTCAAACAACATGAATCAGCTCAAATTGCACACATCTCAAGCATCACATTGGTTTGACCTTACAGAACAACATTTCTGTGTTTACAGCCAGTGGAAAATATATCTGTTATAATGTACCGGACAGTCACACATGCTAGTAGCTAACATACATGCTAACTCTCCACTTATCCAAACATCTCTTTAACTAATGACAAATAAAACTTAACATCACTTAGTGAAACATTATAACAACAGCATCACATGCAATAACTTACGGACAAAGATCCTTTCAGGCTAAACCGCCGATGAAATTGTCTTTCCATGATGCTGTGTTGTGACTGTGCTTCATGTAGAAAAAACCCCCAACAAAAACGAAAACCTAAATCAAGTCCGGTCACCAGGGGGCAGTATCTGCACACAATTCACCTGGGACTTGGGAACAAATATCTCAATGTAACTGTACACTCCCCGCCTGGTATATGAATACATATACCACTCTATTTACACATTTTCACACATTTTTATCAGTCACAGACAAAAGCACTATTACATCAGTAACAGGCCTAAGGTACGTTTTAGCAATACCATGTTTTACAAGCTTGATCTCAACCTTCCTTACTCGATCATCATCACTGGGAATAGTTTTGACAACAATACCCATAGGCCACTCATTGCGTTTCACTTGATTGTCCTTCAAAAGAATAACATCTCCCTGTTTAACACTCGGTTTCTCCCCCTTCCACTTTCGTCTTGTCTGCAATGTTGCAAGATACTCTTGCCTCCATCTTTTCCAAAAACAATCTGCAAGACCCTGAACTTGCCGCCATTGTGCTTTGCAG
Organism: Salarias fasciatus; assembly: GCF_902148845.1. NCBI lineage: Eukaryota > Metazoa > Chordata > Actinopteri > Blenniiformes > Blenniidae > Salarias > Salarias fasciatus. The sequence continues at coordinate 5,652,693 of NC_043745.1, forward strand.
AGGTCCTTGAGTTCAAAGTCCCCAGGTGGTGCTGGCACAGCACTTGCCTTCTGCGTTAGAAGCATTGCAGGTGAGAGAACTTCAGGTACTTCAGAATCAGTTGAAACAGGGACTAAGGGCCTGGCATTCATGATAGCCATAACCTCAGCCATAAGGGTGACCAATACCTCATGAGTGAGACGGGTAGTTGAGGTTTTCAATAACAAGCCATCGAGGATGTGTCGGACGAGTCCAATCATTCTTTCCCACACTCCTCCCATGTGAGATGAATGTGGGGCATTGAATGTCCAGGTACAGCTTTGATCCTGTAAGTAGCTCTTGATCTCTGGATCATTGATGTGGAGTTGTAATTCCTTACAAGCCCCAATGAAGTTTGTCCCTTGGTCTGAACGTAGGTGTTTGACAGGTCCTCGAATTGCCAGGAATCGACGCAAAGCATTAATGAAACTTGAAGTTGACAGTGACTCTATGACTTCTATGTGCACGGCCCTGGTGCTCAGACAGGTAAACAATACAGCCCACCTTTTACTGTCAGCACTGTTTGCTCTTGTGCGACGGGATGTGACATTCCATGGCCCAAAAACATCTAGGCCTACATGAGTGAATGGCGGGTCAACTGCAAGACGGTCGGCTGGCAAGCTGGCCATTTTTTGTTCTTCGTGGCGTCCTCTAAGTTTCCTGCACGTGACACATTTGTGGAGTATGCTGGAAATTAGTCTCTTGCTCCCAACAATCCATAGTCCTGCTGTGCGCAGAGCACCCTCAGTAAACTGTCGGCCTTGATGAGCTACTTGGGAGTGGTAATGTCGAACTAAAAGAACGGCCACATGATGAGTAGCTGGGATTATCAAGGGGTGTTTCTCTTCATCTGATACATCTGCCAACTGCAAACGTCCTCCAACCCTTAACAAACCCTCACTATCAATGAAAGGGTCAAGTTTTTCAAGAGGACTGCGGGAGGGAATCCCTTTTCCCTTTTTAAGGCTTTCAATTTCCTCTTTGTAAGCGTCTGTTTGCATACACTGGATGATTGCTGTTTTTGCTTGTGAGATTTCTGCCGTATCTGTAAGATTGCATCTATGCCAACCTTTGCATGTTTTTGTCGTTTTAGAGAATGACTTTGCGACATGAATGAGAGTTCTTATCGCTTTTACCAGCGACGCCCAGCTTGAGAAACGTGTAAACCTGTGGGATCCAAGCTCTGCTTCCTCTATTTTTGTTGTCAAGGAAGTCACCTGGGGTCTGACTTCAACGTCCGTCGACAAGTCCACAAGGTCAAAAGTCTCTTGTGCTGACTCTCTTTGATCAGAATCCGTCTGTGTCAGGAACTGTGGGCCAGAGAGCCAGGTGGTATGTTGCAGGTGGGTTGCCAAAACAGGTCTAGTCCCATAGTCTGCAGGATTCTGGTCTGTAGTGACATGATGCCACTGGTCTGGTTTGGTGGATTTGTGAATCTGAGCAACTCTGTTTGCCACGTACACGTAGAACCTGCGTGTAGTATTGTGAATGTAGCCTAGAACTATTCGGCTGTCTGTGTAGAAGTTGACCTCATGTAACTCAATGTCAGTTTCATTGACAATCACTTGAGCCAGTTCCACTGCTAATACAGCTGCACATAATTCTAAGCGTGGGATGGTGTGGGCAGAAGATGGGGCTAGCTTAGCCTTACCCATGATAAACCCAACATGGCATTGGTTGTCACTGTCAATGACCCTAAGGTATGCTACAGCTGCTATTGCCATCGTTGAAGCATCTGAGAAGATGCACAACTCCCTCCTCTGAGTGTGTGACAATGAAACTGGAACAAAGGGTCTGTGGATTTGGAGATGTTCAAGAGCAGTAAGTGAGTCAGTCCACTTTCCCCATTCTGCTTCCCTGTCTGCTGGTAGAGGTTCATCCCAATCCTGCTGTTCTGCAGTTAGCTCTCTGTACAACGCTTTTCCCTGAATTGTGACTGGGGCTGCAAATCCAAGGGGATCATAGAGGCTATTGACAACAGAAAGTATTCCTCTGCGTGTGAAAGGTTTACTTTCTTTAGCCACTCTGAATGTGAAGCAATCATTGGTTAAGTTCCAACTCACCCCAAGGCTCCGTTGAAGAGGCAGAGGGTCCACATCCAGGTCCAAATCTTTGAGATCTGCAGCTCTGTCTTCAGGTGGAAATGCGTTCATCACTCGGCTGGCATTTGAGGCTATCTTGTGAAGCCTCACATTTGACTCTGCCATCATGTTTCTTGCTCCTATCAAGAGTTCGATGGCTTCACTTTCACTTGACACGGAGGCTAGTCCATCATCCACATAGAAATTGCGGAAGACGAACTGTTTTGCGTTGGAACCATGCTCTTCTTCTCCAAGTATTGCAGCCTGTCTGAGACCATAGATCGCAATGGCTGGGGAAGGGCTGTTCCCAAAAACTGGCACTTTCATCCGAAATTCAGCGATTTCTTTGTTTAGGTCATTATCCTGGAACCACAAAAATCTCAGATAATTTCTGTGGCTTTCTTTGACTCTGAAGCAGTAGAACATCTGCTCAACATCTACTGCAACTGCAACTTGTTCTCTTCTGAAGCGCAGTAGGACTCCGAGCAGTGTATTGTTTAAGTCAGGTCCCTTAAGTAGAACGTCATTGAGGGATATGCCATCAAATGAGGCGCTTGAGTCAAACACAACTCGTATCTTGTCAGGTTTCTGGGGATGGTACACTCCAAATGTTGGTAAGTACCAACATTCTTCACCTGGTTTGAGTGGTGGTGCCTTTTCTGCTTGATCATTGTCAAAAATTTTCTGCATGAATTCAATGAATTGTTCTTTCATGTCTTTCTTTTTCTCCAGAGTCCGTAACAGAACATTAAGGCGCTTCAGAGCCTGCTCTCTGTTGTTAGGAAGCAGAGTACGTGGTGTACGGAATGGAAGAGGCGCCACCCAGTGGTTATCATTGTCCATGTAAACCTCTCGGTCCATGATCTCAAGAAACATTTTGTCCTCAACAGACAAAGCAACTTTGTCATCATCAGGGTTTCTCTGAAATACTGTAAGCCCCAACTTGTCTGTTCGTTTGAGTGGAGTTGTTCGTTTGTCATGGAATGCGTGGTCAAAAGGTTCCTGCATTGGAGCACTGAATTTCTCCTTCACATGGATTGCCCCAGGACAAGGTTCAAGGAATGAAGTACGACCATTGCTGAGAACATTTGTTTTGTAAACATTCACTTTTGTTTGTTTGTGTACCCCTCCAAGGCACACTTCACCTACAATGACCCAGCCCAAATCCAGTCGCTGGGCATACGGTGTGTTGAGAGGGCCGTTGTACTGTTCACGTACCTTATGTACACTTAGGACGTCCCGCCCCAATAAGAGAAGTATGGGCGTGTCTGGTTCAATGGGTGGTATTTTATCCTCAACCGGAGTTAAGTGAGGAAAATGCTGCACAATGTCAGGTGTGGGTATTTCTGAACGATCATCTGGAATTGTATTGCATTCCAAAAGAGGTGGGAGTGCAACATGTGTCTTTCCATCAAGGGATGAGACAACAAAATTCTGTGCTTTCCTTCCTGTTGCCTCTTGTATGCCTGCACAGGTCTTCAGAGTATAGGTGGAGGGGGTTGCACTGATGCCAAATAGATCAAAGAAGGCTGACTTGGCAAGAGATCGATTGCTTTGATCATCTAAAACCACATACATTTTTTGAGCTTTGCTGGGGCAGTTTGCGGGGTACACATTCACAAGGGAGATTTTTGAACACGATCTGAGCCCAAGTGATTTGTCACAGATTTCTGTACATTTTGAAGTGACTTCAGGAGCTGAGCCTTTGTCTTGCTCCCCGCCATGCTCTGGCTGTGTCACTTGCACCTCTGTAGACCAAGGAGCGGGTCCAGGGTGTAGAGCCGAAATGTGCCTTTCACTATTACACTCTTTGCACTTGACAGCAACTTTGCAGTCTTTAGCTAAGTGCTGGGTGGATGCACAACAGCGAAAACAGATGGCGTTCTCTTTTAGATAAGCTTTCCTTTCGTCTAAGTGCTTTACTCGAAACCCACGACACTTAGCTAAGGGGTGTGGCTTATTGTGTATGGGACACTGCTCCGCTGGCTCATTTGATTTCTTTTCTGATGCCCCACTTGCACTTGAAGGTGTAACTGCTACTTCAGTTTTCCTCACTGAGACAGTTTTGTAGTTGTTGGGCCTCACAGGTTTTTCTGACTTTGTGTGAGTCATAATGCTGGGTGTGGAGAACACAAAGCTTGGATCGTTGCGAGTTTTTGCCTGGCTACATATGAAACTTACAAAGTAGCTAAAGGGTGGAAAGGAAACATTATGTTCCTCTTTGTACTTGGATCCTTGTGTAATCCAGCGTTCTTGTAACCCATAAGGAAGCTTTTCTATGATAGGATTAACACCCCTCGCTGTGTCAAGGTAGGCTAAACCCGGTAATTGTCCCCCTGATTTAGCTGACTGTATCTCCATCAAAATATCTCCCAGTTCTCGGAGACGTTGGTTGTCTTTGTTAGACAGTTTTGGAAAAGTCTCAAGTTTATGCAGCAAAGCATTTTCAATAATCTCGGGGGAGCCATATGTTTCATCTAGCCTTTGCCAAATCATAGCGACCCCTGATGCTGGATTGTGGACATGAGCTGACCTGATGCGCATGGCTTGTGGAGCTGAGTCTGAGCCGAGCCACTTGATTAGCAGGTCGAGTTCCTCTCGGGCTGTTAAGTTGAGTTCTCTCGTGGTGTCTTGGAAAGAAGTCTTCCAAGCCCAGTAGTTTTCTGGACAATCATCAAATTTCAGAAGCCCAGAGCTTACCATTTCCCTCCTGACAAGGTATTTGGTGAGATCAGTCATTTGTGCTGCTTCGCACGCGTAATCTCGAAGACTTGAAGTGTGAGACATTGGGTGAGGAACATAAGGTGAGTTGTCTCCAATTTGTGTGCCTGGCGTTTCCTCACCTTGGTCAAAGAGCTGTGATGAATGGATCCGTTTGTCAGGAAGTGGATACCAATTAATGGGGTCTGGTTGCACTCGTTCTGCTTTTATGGGTATGGCGGGAGGTTCCTGTGAGACCGGAGCTGACTGCTGAGCGTTTGATGTCACATAGTGGGCTTGCACATACTCACTGGTGCGTTGAATGCGATCCTCTGGAAACAGCTGTTCGCCATCGAGAGGATTTGATGCCATTGTTGCTGCAGCCTCATAAACTGCTGCTTCTGCTGAAGCTGCTGTGGCATTCTTCTCTAATTTTAAGACATACAGATTCGCCTCCAACTCAGCTTTGCGCTGTGCTGCTTCAGCTAACATTTTTTGATTTTCCGCCTCAATGCGGGCCTTTTCTTTCATCATTTTAGCTTCTTTCGCTGCATACTTGGCTTCTACCAGGGCAGCTTCTGCTTTGGCCTTTGCTTTGGTAGCTGCTGCACTAGCTGAGGATCTACTTGATCTCCCAGAAGACTTGGAGCCTGTGATTTCAGACCTGACCTCGAAGTCTTTACTTGCTTGGTTGATTTCACTGTGTTGCTCCATGCTGTCCTCGTCTTGTTCACAGCGTGTAGTCGACAGTAGATCTGGTCTTAGCCCGGTGTGAAGCTGTCCTTTTACTATTCTGTCCTCACACAGTCGTGCTTGACTGTGTTAGACAGATAGCTAACAAAAAAGACTGCAAGCGGTTGAGGTGCTCTCATCTTTTATGTAAAACTGGAAAAAATAAACACAAGAAAAAATACATCAACGCACACATAATAAATGATTCAAACAACATGAATCAGCTCAAATTGCACACATCTCAAGCATCACATTGGTTTGACCTTACAGAACAACATTTCTGTGTTTACAGCCAGTGGAAAATATATCTGTTATAATGTACCGGACAGTCACACATGCTAGTAGCTAACATACATGCTAACTCTCCACTTATCCAAACATCTCTTTAACTAATGACAAATAAAACTTAACATCACTTAGTGAAACATTATAACAACAGCATCACATGCAATAACTTACGGACAAAGATCCTTTCAGGCTAAACCGCCGATGAAATTGTCTTTCCATGATGCTGTGTTGTGACTGTGCTTCATGTAGAAAAAACCCCCAACAAAAACGAAAACCTAAATCAAGTCCGGTCACCAGGGGGCAGTATCTGCACACAATTCACCTGGGACTTGGGAACAAATATCTCAATGTAACTGGACATACTTCATTAATATAGTCCAACAGTGCTTTAATTTGACCTCATGGGCAAATATATCTGCAAACCGTCAGTGTAAAAGTGAAAAGACAGATTGCTCTTTTATACAGCTGACCCCAGGGAGAGGACATATATAACGAGAACAGAACCGGGTCGAGGACAGAACCCTGTGGAACCCCACAAGGGAGGGAATCACGCCAAGAGTGAAAAGTCACCAGTCTGAGATGTAGCTGATATCGTTGACATGCTGATTTCTACATGAGGTTCTACATTGCTGGGTGTTCGTATTTCATATAAATGTGTTGACCCAGCTCTCTAGAGGTTTTTGTTCAAAACACGGCAATCACTTAAAACATTAAATAAGTCTATGCATTTTATAGTAGACATACCAAAAGTAAAATCAATTATCGTCACAATCCTCCCACTTTTCAAAACAAAAGGAAGCCATGCATGTGGATACATTTATCTGTTGAATGAACTTTCTCCTTTGTGTTTTCCGACCACCCAACATAAAGAATTCATTACAGAAATGAAGGCACTCTGCCTCCATTTCAACACAATGAAATAGCCTTTTTTAGTAACAAAGTATTTACAGAATATTATCCAAAGTGCATTTGCATGATGAAAACAGACCAAAAACAAGTAAATGGCAAACAGGTTTGCTTGATATGTATAAAATGATGACAGAATTACACTGACAGGCTGTTTGAGGTTTGCACTAAATAGAGGTAAGATCAGCACCGTTGGCAGGTCTTCAGGAACTTGTGCTGCACGGCTGTGTGTACACTATCTTGCCGGGAGCCGTCTATTCGTCTGCAATGCCGTCAGGTTTGGGGTAGCCGAACAGTTTGAAGTCCAGTTCATACATCTTGTATAGTTTCCTCTGTGCCTCAATGGGAATCTGATTAAACCAGTCTCTCACCCAGCTGATTTCAGTCAGGTTTGGGTATGCTGAAGGGAGATGCAACCATTTATCCACTTTCAGAAGTTTCAGAAGTTGCTTTGCGTCTGTGTTGAAGGTCTCGTGCTGCCCAATGAAGTCGTACTTGACCTGACAAGGATGGCACAATCTGTATGCCTGAAACACAAAACAGACAGGGTGACTCTCTTGACACTGGATTTCATTCAAATTTTGAATCATGTCCATTAGAGGTGTCCCGGACTAAGAATTTCCATAGTCGAATCTGATTCGTCCAATCCTGCTGATCGTCGACTGACAGTCGAATCTATCATCCTTTTTTTTTTTTTTTTTTTAAGAATCATTTGAATATAGGCTACAGCAGAATGTTGCAGTAATAAAAAAAAAAAAAAAAAAACAGCGCAGGCAGGTAAAATAACACTTTGATTTTTTTCCTACACACAACTGAAACACAGACTTGAACAAAGTGTCGGTAACTAAACATCAAACAAATGAAGTAGTTCAAATGGCCATAACCAAACCTGCTTCGAACAAACGGGCTAAAGCATGTAATTTATTTATATCTATAATCTCTGCAGATAAGCTCACATTTTTTGGCTAAACAATTTCTCACATTATCTGCTCAAATTAAATGAAATAGGCTTAATTGCACTGTGTTGGGTCCATTTTGCAGCGCAGCATCCATGCAAAAACAAACACTAAATTAAATAGAATAAGCCTTTCAGATAAAAAAAATATATATATATATATATATATATATATATATATATATATATATATATATATATATATATATATATATATATAATAACCTAAAATATTACAATTAAATGAAATAAAAGTCAGCATTAAAATTGAGAAGTGAGTGACAAACATCTTTCATACACCCAATTATCTGGCTACTGACCCGTTTAAGGTGGAAAGCCATGTTAGTTGTTGTGGAATGATAAGAAAGGAGCTGCTGACACAACTTGCATTTGACTTTTTTTGGATCGTCTTTGACTTGTTCTGAAGTTTTTTCCCGACATTGTGAGCTTTTTAAAGTTCAGCCAAATCACCATCGAGATGCTGCTCTGTGATGGAGCTCTGCACAAAATCGGATTGTGCCACTCACCGTGGTGGTTCATTCGCACACACTAAATAGATAGAATATTGAATAAAAGTACAAGTTAAGTAAATTTTTCCACAGTATATTTGATAGACTAACATGTATATCAAATAGGCTTTATATCATGTTTATTTGGAAAAAAACAAGCAATTCTATGTAAAATCAGTCATTCAGCACCCCCATACAGCTGGAATGGAATGGTCCTCGTTTAATAACCACATTTTGCGATGCTTCAACTATATGATTGGCAGTCAAATCAGGCCCCTCCAACGAATCATCGAATCGTCGAGTATCTGAGGACACCCCTAGTGTTCATACATACTGGACATGGAAAACCATGCCAAGTGGCTTGAGTATTTCCCTAAAAGGCTTTTGGTTCCACTTCCCTTCCCAGTGGTGCACTGATCAGATGTTCACAAATTCACTGTGTGTACTGTTTGCATGTGTGTGTGTGTGTGTGTGTGTGTGTGTGTGTGTGTGTGTGTGTGTGTGTGTGTGTGTGTGTGTGTGTGTTGTGAATCAATAACATTGTCCATAAAGATTTACGTTCTGTGTACTGCACTAGTTTATAACCTGCTACCACAGTCATTCTGATTATCTAAAACTATAGCTGTCATTTAAGTGCAACAGAGGAAGAACACAAAAAGTTGCAATATAAACAAGATAAGTACCAAATTTTTGTATTTGTTCCAATGTCTCCCAGTCTTCTTGACCAAATCTTTCTTTAAAAATTTAAACAGTCAAATTTCCTCTTTCATTTGGAATAAAAAACCACCGAGATTAAAACAAAGTACATTACAGTGGCCCCGGAGTGCAGGAGGCTGGGCACTCCCAAACTTTTTATTTTATTATTGGGCATCCAATGTGAAAGCAATGTTGTACTGGACAGAAACTGCTAATTTACCATCATGGGCAGCCCTAGAGAAGTTATCAGCAGTAGAACACGTTGAACCTGTATCTTTGCTGTGTGCCAGGTTACCTATGCCAAAACCTATTTCAAATTTTACTTCTAACCCACTTGTTATTCATTCAATTAAGATATGGAACCAGTTCAGGAGGCATTTTAAACTTGTCAATTTATCCCTTTTTGCATCACCACAAAGAAACTGTATGTTTCCCCCATCATTAATTGATGAGGCCTTCAGCATCTGGACGGACCTTGGAATAACATCACTGCATATACTTTTCAAAGACAATGTTTTCATCTCTTTCGAACAACTGAAGACTGAATATTGTATCCCTGGTTCTCACTTCTTCAGATATCTACAAATTAGAGACTTCATCACCTGTAACATGGACTCTTTCCCTTCTTCTCCACCTTCAAGTCTTCTGGACGATATTCTTAAACTCAAACCAGATACCAAGCGTCTCATAAGTACCATCTATGGGTTGTTTAATAAGTATAAGATGGGTACTTTACAGACACTTAAATGTAAGTGGGAGAGGATTTAAACACACGGATCTCAGATGAGACGTGGAAAAATATTATCGATCGAATTTTTTCTTCATTATCTGTCTCAGACATATGGTTGTACAATTTAAAGTGGTACATCGTCTCCATTGGTCAAAAACTAGGTTGAGTAAGATTAGGTTTGATTTAGATCCTACGTGTGATTGCTGTAAGCAAGAGCCAGCCTCCTTACTGCATATGTTTTGGACTTGCTCAAAATTACATAATTTTTGGAAATATGTTTTTGATACTTTGTCCAGAACATGTGGTATTGATCTGATCCCCTGCCCATTTATTGCTATATTTGGAGTTACCCTTGATGTAAGACTACCCAAAATACAAGTCAAATTGATCACTTTTTGTGCATTATTGGCTCGAAGAACAATCTTATTGAATTGGAAAGATCCTCATCCACCTAAATGTGGGCACTGGGTGAAGGATACTATGCATTGCATTCAACTAGAGAAGATCAGATATACAGTAAGGAGCTCTGTCCAAACATTCTATGACATTTGGAAACCTTTTCTTACTCACTTTAAAAACATCAATGTAAAAGATTTTGCTGAATAATGATGTGAATTTATGTCTTATTTCTGCTCCATAATTTTGGTATTTTCTTTGTGTTATTATTGTTCATTACAAACACAATGCTTGTTATATATATATTTTTTTTTCTTTCTTTCTTTTTACTTTCTACAGTCTGGCTGGGTATGGCTGAGGGTGGGATTATGTGTTTTGAGGAGAAAAAAACCCAGTTTTGACTGAATATCTGTAATATTGTTTTCAAAAACTGTTCAATAAATAGACCTTGATCCAAAAAAAAAACAAGATAAGTGAAAAGAAATGGCAGCAGATGGTGAAACATTAAAAAGCGAAATGTCAATGAAGGTTTGGATTTGTGTGTTCTGCTGTCGTTATTAGAAACAATGAGTCCACTTGAATCTGTTACGAAGCAGAACACAAAACAAAACCAAAAATATGTTTCACTACATTTCAAGAAATATAAATTCCATACAGTTTTTACAGCATGAATGCTATACAAAAAAGAAGGAAATAATTAGCTGCAGAAGTGGCTTTCAGAGTGTTGAGGGGCACCAGAGAGCTTCAGGTGGGGTCGACAGCAGCAGCAGAAAACAATCTGAACCGTCAACAGGTGCATTTTAGCATTTTGCATTGAGACAAATACCTGCAGCCAGTGTTCATTTAGGACCTCTTTTCTCTTGGGATCCAGCAGGTAGGTGATGAACTGCTGAAACGTGGGTTTGAACCCTGCAGCAAAAGCCTCCTCGGCTATGTTTGGCAAAGAAGACACGTGACCATAATGACGCAGGATCTTTGAGCCAAAACGCATGTAGAAGTACTGGTCGGGCCTGGCAACACAAGCACATCACACACATACACTTTATGCTGTTGGGTCAAAAGAGAAGCAGGTGTGAATGTGTACATGCGCTGTCAGATACACACTTTCCCAACTTGTCCCTGAAGGCAGAGATGAGTCGAACAAAGGGGTCTCGTACAAACAGAAATTTGGTGTACGTCTGGAGCTTGGTTTTCATCTGGCTGCGGGACTGAGAACCATAAATGTGTATAAACCTGGTCAGAAGAACAAGAACACACGGATAAAGCTCCCCTGCATCATGAATCCAGTTGAAAACTGAAGTTCTGTTTTTCGGTAAATAAAGGAGTGTCTGCTTTACTGCCACTATGTTACGACCAGGTCTTCAGGCCACAACAAAGGAGGAAACGCCCAAGATTATTTATTAAGGGAAGTCACACTAATGAGATGTGGTAATTAGGACCAGTAGTGTATGGAGGTGCAACGACACAGCCGGGCCGCAGACAGAGAGCAAGGCAGCGAGTGGCACAGCCAGTTGTGACGTAGCCAGCTGGCTTACGAATCGACACGTAATGGTCAACAGTCAGCTGATATCTGTCTGTCGTCTGTCCAGCTTCATCCCGTTCAGAGTTGCGGAGGCACTGCGGCCAGTCCTGGCTAACGATGGGAACACCCTGGACAGGTCTCCAGTTCATCACAGTGCAAACACAGACGAACAACCACACCCTCTCATGTTCACACCCAGGGACAATTAAGAGTCACCAGTTCACCTCACGTGCACGTTTTTTGGACTGTGTAAGGAAACCAGAGTACCCATGGGAAACCCAGGCATACACGGGGAGAGCGTGCAAATTCCACACAGAAAAGGCCCCACCAGTACTTGAACTCACTACCTTCTCGCTGTGATGAGGGAGCGCTCATGCCATTGATATCTCAATCAAATTAACCTTCAGTTGCCAGTATTGCAATGGACATCGGTCATTATTCTTCAGTGCTTAATGTTTAGTAAAGAGTATATTTTTAGAGTGTTCTAACACTTACTTGCTAAAAATAAACATTTTATTGGCCATTAGACTATCTTTATAACACTCAAGCACAACTGAGATGAAACTGGACTTTATAGAGCTACTGACATAAAATAAGTAAATGAAATCTATGTTTAAAATCTATGTTTGTGCTGTGGGTATGGACTGTATGACGTCTTACTTGTCAAAAGTGAGGTGGCTAATCCTGTTGTGTATGATGTCTCGAGGTATTTCCTTGGGAGCAGTGTAAGGCTTTCCTGTCAAGGGTGAGATCTGAGACTGACTGAGGATGATCATCACACTCTTCCACTTGGTGCATGCCACCTAAACAGAGAGAAGTCATTGGAGACAGGGGGGCGGACACAGGAAAGAGAGAACTATCAATGTGTGTATAAACATCACGGATGGCCGATAAAAAAACTAAAGCCAATAAGGCACTTTTCTTTCAAGCTGTTTGTCTCTTACGCATTTTTCTCCCACACAGACAAACACCACACTGTGGACGTACCTTGGGAACATAGCAGTAGATAATTTGGTGTTTATCATCTACTATGAAGTGACCCAGCTCGTTGTTTGGGATCTGATTAAAACTGCGTGTCATTGATGGAAATTTGTGAGTGGAGCGCATTTCTGAGCACATGTCCTCGATCCTCTGCTTCCGAGCTCTTTGTTCCATATCTTCAGCCGAGACACCACCACTCTCTTTCTCATCTTCCTGCAGTTCCTCCTCCTCCCTCTGCTCCACCTCTTCATGCTGCTGAACAGGGATGCGCCTATTCGACATGGTGGCGGGGACGATGTTCTCAGATCTGACGGTGCTAACAGCCTGTGAAGGGTCTTTGTTGGTCCTGTTAATCCCACCAACTGTAAGTGGTCTATTAGGAGTAGGCGTCGACTCTGCACCAAACCAGATTATATTTTCCCAGTATACAAAGATGAGCAGGCCCACTGACAGAGATGCCAGTAGGAAAGCCAGCTTCACAGTGGGTCGTTTTCCCATGGCTGGATCGCATCGAGGTCTGCGATTGTCGAAAAAAAAGATGAAGGGGTTCTCTCAAGCTTTATGGTGGCCTCCGACTGCAGAAGATCCCTCCTGCTTGAGAAAGGCAACTGAAAGAAACGGAAAACAGCACTAAAACCTCTGTACTCATTAAATACTTGAACACACAAAAGAAAGTTTGGTATGGAGGAAAGTATTTGAAAGAAATGTTTAAAAAAGTAAAAGCCTTTCATCTATTCGGATCATTTGTTCTTATCTTGATTTACGCCTTATGAGCAAATATGATTAAAAATAAAACCCCATTTTTGAGAGTGGGTGGGGACCGATGATTGAATTTCTGAAATAGGATTACCTTTTGCCTGTTTTTTTTTTCTTTTTTTTGTTTCTTTTGTTCCTGATTTTGTATTTGTAATGATGCCCAGTCTCAGGACAGTGTTATTGTTTTGTCATGTTTTGCCCTCTTCATATGGCAATAAAGTTAAAAAAAAACAAAAAACAAAACCATCCTCTCCTTCTTCACTGGCAACACAACCTGGAAAAACATGAAAAGAAAAAACAATGGCTGAGCTTACCTGAAAGATTTTGAATGAGGGAGTGGTTTGATCAGATTCTCCTCAAATATTTGATACATGCTGTCATCTAAAACAACAATGAAGCTTGTTGAGCAGCATTGTTCTCACCCTCAAATCACTATTTACTATTATCTTTGCATAATAAACCAGCCCAGGGGTGGGGGGAGCCCCTACCCCCACCAGGACACCCAGCGGTCAGGAACAAACCATCCTGTGGGGGTGGGACAGCCAGCTGGAGGGTTTCATCGGGTCTTACTGAGCCGGTGGAGAGTTAAGGAGCCTGTTTGACAACTCACGTGAGAACCTGTTAGACCAGAGCACACCCAGTCTCATCAGATTTTCCCTGGTACCTCATCATTAGTGACACTACGGGAATGGCTAATAGCTACGTCATCGAAGCTGAATACGTCGATTCCGTGTCCAAAGCGTACGATGGTGCAGTGCTGTGTCCCGTGTTGTAACAACAGCAACGATGTCAACAAAACCATATCCTACTACCGCTTTCCTCTGATATTACATCATTATATTATTTTTCCTGATATTACAAATAATGAGGCTGACTCACGTTATACAGCTCAGATTTTCATTGTTTCATTTAATTATGTCTCAGAGTCAGACAGCAGCGGCACCGCAGCCCGGTCTCCTCCTCACATCGGTGACGGTCCCACCGAGACACACACACCCAGCACCGGACCTGGTCCTCAGCAGGACACAGGATCGAACAGGACCTGGGACTCAGGCCACCGAGGGCGGCGCGTGCCACCCCCTGCCGGTGCTGCCTAAATTAAAGACAATTTATAGAAGTCTTAATAAAATCTTTGACTAAACGTCCTCTGTATTTAATCTCCCTTTAGCTAATATTATTTTCTAGGCTGCTGACATCACATCACTGATTAAATAAATCATTTGCTAAATTTTAGTGTTTAGTACATGTCAGTAGCAGTTCTTCAGGTCCATGCTGGTTTCCACATCAGCTCCGCTCGTGGCGCCGGTGCATCAGAAGTAACTCTATCAGTCAGTACAATATTGTGTAAAACTGCACAGGACAAAATAAAGTCGTATCTTTTCGGGGCTGAACAGCAGCGTTTCCCCGCTGGGTCTGCTCTGCAGCGTGTGCATCTTTGTGCACCATTACAACAGCCTCCTCTCCATGGCAGGATGGACCAGCGAGTTATTGAAAGATAATAATCCTTTATTAATCCCACAAGGGGGAATATTATTAGATATTTTGTAAGGGCATTCTTTTTTTTTTTCAACTGCGCACATGCCTCCTCCAACTGTAGGCCATGAAACCACAAACCGCCTCAGGATCCTTCCTGAAGAGGAGGAATCGTTTGTGGGCAGGGAAGTCTGGTCATCCCGACTTAGACCCGGTCCTCGATAAGTGGTCAAAAATGAATGGATGGATGGATGGATGTTCTGGAGTTTGCCTGTTCTCCCTGTGTCTGTGTGTGTGTGTGTGTGTGTGTGTGTGTGGGTTTCCTCTCGCAGTGCAAACATTTTCATGTGAGGTATCAAGCAAACCCTGCGTTGATTGTGAGAATCCCAGGTGTTGAAGCGACGTGAACTTTTTTGCATGTGTTACACAATTGGAAATAAGGGGCCAACTTATCCTCCGTGAAACATATTTATTTTGCAAACAGGCTGCAAAACAGGAAAAGGTTTATCAGGAGTGCACTCGGTTCTTGATCTCATGGACTGCAGCATCAGACTGACTTCTTCTATGTCAGTAAGCCCCGATCATATGCTCGGGCAGTTCAAGCTGATGGAGAACCCACAGGGCCAGACCTGGAGTCCATTGAACAGCAGGTGATCAACTTTTTTAACACGAAAGGAATAGAAGTGGACAGTCAAAATATTGAAGCTTGTCACCCTCTACCTCAAAGAAACAAAAATATGACACCTGCCATTATAATTCGTTTTGTAAGTAGAAAACAGAAAACAGCACTGTTAGTTAGAATTACACTGACAGGCTGTTTGAGGTTTGCACTAAATACAGGTAAGATCAGCACCGTTGGAAGGTCTTCAGGAACTTGTGCTGCACGGCTGTGTGTACACTATCTTGCCGGGAGCCGTCTATTCGTCTGCAATGCCGTCAGGTTTGGGGTAGCCGAACAGTTTGAAGTCCAGTTCATACATCTTGTATAGTTTCCTCTGTGCCTCAATGGGAATCTGATTAAACCAGTCTCTCACCCAGCTGGTTTCAGTCAGGTTTGGGTATGCTGAAGGGAGATGCAACCATTTATCCACTTTCAGAAGTTTCAGAAGTTGCTTTGCGTCTGTGTTGAAGGTCTCGTGCTGCCCAATGAAGTCGTACTTGACCTGACAAGGATGGCACAATCTGTATGCCTGAAACACAAAACAGACAGGGTGACTCTCTTGACACTGGATTTCATTCAAATTTTGAATCATGTCCATTAGAGGTGTCCCGGACTAAGAATTTCCATAGTCGAATCTGATTCGTCCAATCCTGCTGATCGTCGACTGACAGTCGAATCTATCATCTTTTTTTTTAAGAATCATTTGAATATAGGCTACAGCAGAATGTTGCAGTAATAATAAAAAAAACAAAACAGTGCAGGCAGGTAAAATAGCACTTTGATTTTTTTCCTACACAAAACTGAAACACAGACTTGAACAAAGTGTCGGTAACTAAACATCAAACAAATGAAGTAGTTCAAATGGCCATAACCAAACCTGCTTCTAACAAACGGGCTAAAGCATGTAATTTATTTATATCTATAATCTCTGCAGATAAGCTCACATTTTTTGGCTAAACAATTTCTCACATTATCTGCTCAAATTAAATGAAATAGGCTTAATTGCACTGTGTTGGGTCCATTTTGCAGCGCAGCATCCATGCAAAAACAAACACTAAATTAAATAGAATAAGCCTTTCAGATAAAAAATATATATATATATATATATATATATATATATATATATATATATATATATATATATATATATATATATATAATAACCTAAAATATTACAATTAAATGAAATAAAAGTCAGCATTAAAATTGAGAAGTGAGTGACAAACATCTTTCATACACCCAATTATCTGGCTACTGACCCGTTTAAGGTGGAAAGCCATGTTAGTTGTTGTGGAATGATAAGAAAGGAGCTGCTGACACAACTTGCATTTGACTTTTTTTGGATCGTCTTTGACTTGTTCTGAAGTTTTTTCCCGACATTGTGAGCTTTTTAAAGTTCAGCCAAATCACCATCGAGATGCTGCTCTGTGATGGAGCTCTGCACAAAATCGGATTGTGCCACTCACCGTGGTGGTTCTTTCACAAACACTAAATAGATAGAATATTGAATAAAAGTACAAGTTAAGTAAATTTTTCCACAGTATATTTCATAGACTAACATGTATATCAAATAGGCTTTATATCAT
The DNA here is from genome assembly GCF_902148845.1 of Salarias fasciatus. NCBI lineage: Eukaryota > Metazoa > Chordata > Actinopteri > Blenniiformes > Blenniidae > Salarias > Salarias fasciatus. The sequence goes on from NC_043745.1 coordinate 5,669,683, forward strand.
GTTTATTTGGAAAAAAACAAGCAATTCTATGTAAAATCAGTCATTCAGCACCCCCATACAGCTGGAATGGAATGGTCCTCGTTTAATAACCACATTTTGCGATGCTTCAACTATATGATTGGCAGTCAAATCAGGCCCCTCCAACGAATCATCGAATCGTCGAATATCTGAGGACACCCCTAGTGTTCATACATACTGGACATGGAAAACCATGCCAAGTGGCTTGAGTATTTCCCTAAAAGGCTTTTGGTTCCACTTCCCTTCCCAGTGGTGCACTGATCAGATGTTCACAAATTCACTGTGTGTACTGTTTGCATGTGTGTGTGTGTGTGTGTGTGTGTGTGTTGTGAATCAATAACATTGTCCATAAAGATTTACGTTCTGTGTACTGCACTAGTTTATAGCCTGCTACCACAGTCATTCTGATTATCTAAAACTATAGCTGTCATTTAAGTGCAACAGAGGAAGAACACAAAAAGTTGCAATATAAACAAGATAAGTACCAAATTTCTGTATTTGTTCCAATGTCTCCCAGTCTTCTTGACCAAATCTTTCTTTAAAAATTTAAACAGTCAAATTTCCTCTTTCATTTGGAATAAAAAACCACCTAGATTAAAACAAAGTACATTACAGAGGCCCCGGAGTGCAGGAGGCTTGGCACTCCCAAACTTTTTATTTTATTATTGGGCATCCAATGTGAAAGCAATGTTGTACTGGACAGAAACTGCTAATTTACCATCATGGGCAGCCCTAGAGAAGTTATCAGTAGTAGAACACGTTGAACCTGTATCTTTGCTGTGTACCAGGCTACCTATGCCAAAAACTATTTCAAATTTTACTTCTAACCCACTTGTTATTCATTCAATTAAGATATGGAACCAGTTCAGGAGGCATTTTAAACTTGTCAATTTATCCCTTTTTGCATCACCACGAAGAAACTGTATGTTTCCCCCATCATTAAAGCTCGTTTTCCGGAGTTTTGAAAGAGAGAGGTTTTTTTTTTAATCCAAGTCTCGAGGTTCCGCCCTCCCTCTGCTTTCATGAGCGACCAAACCACACCCCTTTAATTGTGCATTATCTGTCGAGTGAAAATGAGAGCCTCCGAGTCCTACAGCATCCGACATGTTTAGCTGTTTACGGTGGATGTTCAGCAGACAGTGGATATATCCGAGGTAAGTGGTCCGGCTGCTGCGTAGCTAACTCACCTCTTCCTGGGCAAGCGGCCGTGCTCTCTGGCTGCTCCACACTTTGATTGACAACACAAGAATGCGGAAGCTCGAAATCTATTGGCTGAAGCTGACTGGCATTTTTTCGGATAACATGGGGGTCTATGAGATGAAGGCGGGGCTCATAAATACATTTTTATATTGCTTTATGCTTTATTATATTGTAGTATCGAACCAGACTGACACATTTAAGCTCTGTTGAAAAATGATACATACGTTGGAAACGAACGGAAACGAACGGACACAAGCTTTAATTGATGAGGCCTTCAGCATCTGGACAGACCTTGGAATAACATCACTGCATAAACTTTTCAAAGACAATGTTTTCATCTCTTTCGAACAACTGAAGACTGAATATTGTATCCCTGGTTCTCACTTCTTCAGATATCTACAAATTAGAGAAGACATCATCTGTAACATGGATTCTTTCCCTTCTTCTCCACCTTCAAGTCTTCTGGACGATATTCTTAAACTCAAACCAGATACCAAGCGTCTCATAAGTACCATCTATGGGTTGTTTAATAAGTATAAGATGGGTACTTTACAGACACTTAAATGTAAGTTGGAGAGGACTTAAACACATGGATCTCAGATGAGACGTGGAAAAATATTATCGATCGAATTTTTTCTTCATCTATCTGTCTCAGACATATGGTTGTACAATTTAAAGTGGTACATCGTCTCCATTGGTCAAAAACTAGGTTGAGTAAGATTAGGTTTGATTTAGATCCTACGTGTGATTGCTGTAAGCAAGAGCCAGCCTCCTTACTGCATATGTTTTGGACTTGCTCAAAATTACATAGTTTTTGGAAATATGTTTTTGATAGTTTGTCCAGAACATGTGGTATTGATCTGATCCCCTGCCCATTTATTGCTATATTTGGAGTTACCCTTGATGTAAGACTAACCAAAATACAAGTCAAATTGATCGCTTTTTGTGCATTATTGGCTTCAAGAAGAATCTTATTGAATTGGAAAGATCCTCCTCCACCTAAATGTGGGCACTGGGTGAAGGATACTATGTATTGCATTCAACTAGAGAAGATCAGATATACAGTTAGGAGCTCTGTCCAAACATTCTATGACATTTGGAAACCTTTTCTTACTCACTTTAAAAACATCAATGTAAAAGATTTTGCTGAATAATGATGTGAATTTATGTCTTATTTCTGCGCCATAATTTCGGTATTTTCTTTGTGTTATTATTGTTCATTACAAACACAATGCTTGTTTTATACATATACATATACATACATTATATATATATATATATATATATATATATATATATATATATATATAAATATATATATATGTGTGTGTGTGTGTGTGTATATGTATATATATATATATATATATATATATATATATATATATATATATATATATATATATATATATATATATATATGTGTGTGTGTATTTATATTTTTTTCTTTCTTTTTACTTTCCACAGTCTGGCTGGGTATGGTTGAGGGTGGGAAATAGACCTTGATCAAAAAAAAAATAAACAAGATAAGTAAAAAGAAATGGCAGCAGATGGTGAAACATTAAAAAGCGAAATGTCAATGAAGGTTAGGATTTGTGTGTTCTGCTGTCGTTATTAGAAACAATGAGTCCACTTGAATCTGTTACGAAGCAGAACACAAAACAAAACCAAAAATATGTTTCACTACATTTCAAGAAATATAAATTCTATACAGTTTTTACAGCATGAATGCTATACAAAAAAGAAGGAAATAATTAGCTGCAGAAGTGGCTTTCAGAGTGTTGAGGGGCACCAGAGAGCTTCAGGTGGGGTCGACAGCAGCAGCAGAAAACAATCTGAACCGTCAACAGGTGCATTTTAATTTCCCATTTCATTTTTAAAAGAAATCGCAATAAACGGAGGGGGGGAATCTTATAATTATTTGGATCGCAACAGCAGCCAACGACAAGATCATTTTGCCTATTATGGCAAACACCAAGTCCAGCATTACAATATGAACTTGATGTGAAACAAAAAAGGTGCAGGGTGAGAGTGGAAGGGCCACATCAAGCTTTAACTCTCTGAATCACATCTCAGCTTCACGTTCTTTCTATCGATTCAGGATGTATGTCATTTATGTCATCATGGAGTGAACCGAAACGGAAAAGCTATAAATCATTTGAAAAAAGAAATTGAATTGAACTATGTCTGATCAATATAAAAGAAAACCCCCAAAAGCTTATTCAGAAAGCCTGAACTCAAGGATCTGATGGGGAAACCGCTTTGCTTCAATGCTCTTGATGGCTAATGAATGTCATTAAAATCAAATTACCAATATTTCCAAACCCAATTGACACGAACAGTGTGAGTGAGACAAATACCTGCAGCCAGTGTTCATTGAGGACCTCTTTTCTCTTGGGATCCAGCAGGTAGGTGATGAACTGCTGAAACGTGGGTTTGAACCCTGCAGCAAAAGCCTCCTCGGCTATGTTTGGCAAAGAAGACACGTGACCATAATGACGCAGGATCTTTGAGCCAAAACGCATGTAGAAGTACTGGTCGGGCCTGGCAACACAAGCACATCACACACATACACTTTATGCTGTTGGATCAAAAGAGAAGCAGGTGTGAATGTGTACATGCGCTGTCAGATACACACTTTCCCAACTTGTCCCTGAAGGCAGAGATGAGTCGAACAAAGGGGTCTCGTACAAACAGAAATTTGGTGTACGTCTGGAGCTTGGTTTTCATCTGGCTGCGGGACTGAGAACCATAAATGTGTATAAACCTGGTCAGAAGAACAAGAACACACGGTTAAAGCTCCCCTGCATCATGAATCCAGTTGAAAACTGAAGTTCTGTTTTTCGGTAAATAAAGGAGTGTCTGCTTTACTGCCACTATGTTACGACCAGGTCTTCAGGCCGCAACAAAGGAGGAAACGCCCAAGATTATTTATTAAGGGAAGTCACACTAATGAGATGTGGTAATTAGGACCAGTAGTGTATGGAGGTGCAACGACACAGCCGGGCCGCAGACAGAGAGCAAGGCAGCGAGTGGCACACCCAGTTGTGACGTAGCCAGCTGGCTTACGAATCGACACGTAATGGTCAACAGTCAGCTGATATCTGTCTGTCGTCTGTCCAGCTTCATCCCGTTCAGAGTTGCGGAGGCACTGCGGCCAGTCCTGGCTAACGATGGGAACACCCTGGACAGGTCTCCAGTTCATCACAGTGCAAACACAGACGAACAACCACACCCTCTCATGTTCACACCCAGGGACAATTAAGAGTCACCAGTTCACCTCACGTGCACGTTTTTGGACTGTGTAAGGAAACCAGAGTACCCAGAGGAAACCCAGGCATACACGGGGAGAGCGTGCAAATTCCACACAGAAAAGGCCCCACCAGTACTTGAACTCACGACCTTCTCGCTGTGATGAGGGAGCGCTCATGCCATTGATATCTCAATCAAATTAACCTTCAGTTGCCAGTATTGCAATGGACATCGGTCATTATTCTTCAGTGCTTAATGTTTAGTAAAGAGTATATTTTTAGAGTGTTCTAACACTTACTTGCTAAAAATAAACATTTTATTGGCCATTAGACTATCTTTATAACACTCAAGCACAACTGAGATGAAACTGGACTTTATAGAGCTACTGACATAAAATAAGTACATGAAATCTACGTTTAAAATCTATGTTTGTGCTGTGGGTATGGACTGTATGACGTCTTACTTGTCAAAAGTGAGGTGGCTAATCCTGTTGTGTACGACGTCTCGAGGTATTTCCTTGGGATCAGTGTAAGGCTTTCCTGTCAAGGGTGAGATCTGAGACTGACTGAGGATGATCATCACACTCTTCCACCTGGTGCATGCCACCTAAACAGAGAGAAGTCATTGGAGACAGGGGGGCGGACACAGGAAAGAGAGTATTCATAATGTGTGTATAAACATCACGAATGGCCGATAAAAAAACTAAAGCCAATAAGGCACTTTTCTTTCAAGCTGTTTGTCTCTTACGCATTTCTCTCCCACACAGACAAACACCACACTGTGGACGTACCTTGGGAACATAGCAGTAGATAATTTGGTGTTTATCATCTACTATGAAGTGACCCAGCTCGTTGTTTGGGATCTGATTAAAACTGCGTGTCATTGATGGAAATTTGTGAGTGGAGCGCATTTCTGAGCACACGTCCTCGATCCTCTGCTTCCTAGCTCTTTGTTCCATATCTTCAGCAGAGACACCACCACTCTCTTTCTCATCTTCCTGCAGTTCCTCCTCCTCCCTCTGCTCCACCTCTTCATGCTGCTGAACAGGGATGCGCCTATTCGACATGGTGGCGGGGACGATGTTCTCAGATCTGACAGTGCCAACAGCCTGTGAAGGGTCTTTGTTGGTCCTGTTAATCCCACCAACTGTAAGTGGTCTATTAGGAGTAGGCGTCGACTCTGCACCAAACCAGATTATATTTTCCCAGTATACAAAGATGAGCAGGCCCACTGACAGAGATGCCAGTAGGAAAGCCAGCTTCACAGTGGGTCGTTTTCCCATGGCTGGATCACATCGAGGTCTGCGATTGTCGAAAAAAAAAGATGAAGGGGTTCTCTCAAGCTTGATGGTGGCCTCCGACTGCAGAAGATCCCTCCTGCTTGAGAAAGGCAACTGAAAGAAACGGAAAACAGCACTAAAACCTCTGTACTCATTAAATACTTGAACACACAAAAGAAAGTTTGGTATGGAGGAAAGTATTTGAAAGAAATGTTTAAAAAAGTAAAAACCTTTCATCTATTCGGATCATTTGTTCTTATCTTGATTTACGCCTTATGAGCAAATATGATTAAAAATAAAACCCCATTTTGAGAGTGGGTGGGGACCGATGACTGAATTTCTGATGATTTCAGATTTTCCCTGGTACCTCATCATTAGTGACAATACGGGAATGGCTAATAGCTACGTCATCGAAGCTGAATACGTCGATTCCGTGTCCAAAGCGTACGATGGTGCAGTGCTGTGTCTCGTGTTGTAACAACAGAAAGGTTGTCAAAAAACCATATACTACCGCTTTCCTCTGATATTACATCATTATATTATTTTTCCTGATATTACAAATAATGAGGCTGACTCACGTTATACAGCTCAGATTTTCATTGTTTCATTTAATTATGTCTCAGAGTCAGACAGCAGCGGCACCGCAGCCCGGTCTCCTCCTCACATCGGTGACGGTCCCACCGAGACACACACACCCAGCACCGGACCTGGTCCTCAGCAGGACACAGGATCGAACAGGACCCGGGACTCAGGCCACCGAGGGCGGCGCGTGCCACCCCCTGCCGGTGCTGCCTAAATTAAAGACAATTTATAGAAGTCTTAATAAAATCTTTGACTAAACGTCCTCTGTATTTAATCTCCCGTTAGCTGATATTATTTTCTAGGCTGCTGGCATCACATCATTGATTAAATAAATCATTTGCTAAATGTTAGAGTTTATTTACATGTCAGTAGCGGTTCTTCAGGTCCATGCTGGTTTCCACATCAGCTCCTCTCGTGGCGGTGGCACATCAGAAGTAACTCTATCAGTCAGTACAATATTGTGTAAAACTGCACAGGACAAAATGAAGTCGTATCTTTTCGGGGCTGAACAGCAGCGTTTCCCCGCTGGGTCTGCTCTGCAGCGTGTGCATCTTTGTGCACCATTAAAACAGTCTCCTCTCCGTGGCAGGATGGACCAGCGAGTTATTGAAAGTTAATAATCCTTTATTAATCCCACAAGGGGGAATATTATTAGATATTCTGTAAGGGCATTCTTTTTTTTTATTATTATTATTATTTTACTTTTTAACCTGTACTGAATATGTGCTCCTTCTGTTTTATGGTGTGTTTGAGGTTTGGTTTATCATTATTTCCCTGGATGACACTTCTAGAATAAACTGTAAGTTGTCCACAAACTACAGACAGTACCCAATCGTACCATAGCTAATTAATTAGTAGTTCAGTTACACAGCTTGATGCAACAACTGACATCCTAGGGTTAATGCCAGCTAGCCACTTACTCACTCACCTCAACCTCGTAAATTTTGTTTTTCATTAAAGCCTGTACTTTCCCTTTCAGATTTCCACCTGTCACCACAGAAACATTTACAACTCGGTTTGAGTTGTAAGCGTTTAGACCCCTCTTCACTCACTTTGGAAAGTCAGCAAAATACACTGTTACCGTGAAAAAAGTGACCAGTTCTTTGGCAACAGCCATTGTGTTTACATTGAGTGCTGGACCCCGAAGTGACTTGACGTCACACTAGCTCTTCCCATTGTTTAAATTCTTAAAAAAAAAAATACCTGAGGAAAAACCAAAAAACCTGAATTTCTCCAGCCAACAGGCCTCGAATGTGCACTTTGAGCATTCACCCTCCACAGTGGACACAAAGAGCATCTTTACAGAACATTTCCCCTGCGCCTCCCTCCTCTTCCCGGAGACGTACCGTCGCCCGGCTTGGTCCCGTCACACCAGACTCAACACCGAGGCCACAGAACCCCATCTGAGGAGAAACGCCACCCTCGGCCTAATGAAATCTGTTTCCTTACCCCACAGAGGAGCGGACGTCCTGCTCAGCTGTGCCGCTGTCTCCTCCAGGTTTGTCTGCCAGTTGACGTGAAGCCACCTGATCTACTCCTTTTTCCTACACACCACACCCAAATACCACAAAATTAATGCTCGTTACCACACCCGCCACACTGCATTCTCATTGTCCAACTGCGCACATGCCTCCTCCAACTGTAGGCCATGAAACCACAAACCGCCTCAGGATCCTCCCTGAAGAGGAGGAATCGTTTGTGGGCAGGGAAGTCTGGTCATCCCGACTTAGACCCGCTCCTCGATAAGTGGTTAAAAATGAATGGATGGATGGATGGATGTTCTGGAGTTTGCCTGTTCTCCCTGTGTGTGTGTGTGTGTGTGTGTGTGGGTTTCCTCTTGCAGTGCAAACATTTTCATGTGAGGTATCAAGCAAACCCTGCGTTGATTGTGAGAATCCCAGGTGTTGAAGCGACGTGAACTTTTTGCATGTGTTACACAATTGGAAATAAGGGGCCAACTTATCCTCCGTGAAACATATTTATTTTGCAAACAGGCTGCAAAACAGGAAAAGGTTTATCAGGAGTGCACTCGGTTCTTGATCTCATGGACTGCAGCATCAGACTGACTTCTTCTATGTCAGTTACAGAAAAATCAGAATGCAATGTACTTAATACTATAAAACAAAAACAACAGCAATCATGACACTCTTCTTCTAACCAATGACATTCGAGTCACATCTGATCACATATATTACAGTCCTGAACTATCAAAATCACATACCCCTTTTATCAATAACAAGAACTCTTACTCAACTGAAATTAGTTTTACAGTGCTTTTAACCTTTATTCCTATTTAGCATTTTATTCTCTTACCTCTATCATTCCTATGAACTCTATTTCTATACTACATCTACTTCAAATCAATGCTCCTAACCCTGTTTTTACTGTAGATGAAATAAACACAGATCATGCTAACACTCATGAAATACAAGTACTCAGTGGTGGGCCGTCAGGGCCTGCAAGGCCTTCTCTGCTGGCCTAAAAAGTATCTGAATTACAGACTGATGTAAATTATATTTTGTCCATAAATAATTAATAAATGATTCTAAACGGTATGTTCTGGTTCCTTTCATAGTTTTCCCGTGGTTGCGCTGCTTCCAGACATGTTTTTTTCATATTAAATCATTTAACCAATCAGATTTCAGGCATCATCTGTTGCTAGGGTCAAAGAAATCTGCCTGAGGCCTTCGCTGTCTGTTCCTGATGGCGCAGTAAAGTAAAGTGAAGCGTCAAACAGACAGTTGCTTCAGCCAATCAGATTTCGAGTTGGCAACTCAGCTCCTTCTAGCTAGCTACACTAACAACAGCAGATCCAGGCCTTCTGATTTACATTCACCAAGAGATACAGTAGGGGGCGGTATGCACCTAAGTTGTAGGTCGCCTACCGCAATTATTCCAAAAAAGAAGAAGACCTGAAGAGAAATAAAACTTACGCCAGAAATACCACAGGGCAAGCTGGACTTTCAGTCCTGGCTTTATGGAACTGAAACACACGGATAATCTGTATGACAGAGCAGTTGAACTTTTTTTAAGGAAGGAAAGGAGGATGTATTTTGTTTTTCAAATAATCGGGATTTTGGTGAGTAAAATGTTCCTCTTTTCCTAAATAATATTGCTGTTTTATTAAGTTGTCGATGCTTATTGTATGTGCACAGATGTAGTAGGAGAATTGTGCACTTCAGCAAAGGCATTTATTCTGGCTGCACAAGTATCTATCTGCTGTGCAACAACTCTTTATATGCATATCTGCATAATAAGATTTTTTTTATAGACAAAATAGTTATTGAGAGGTGGATTAGTTCAGGCGGATCTGTTCTGAAGGCCTTAGTGTCAAATGCACGGTCCGCCACTGCAAGTACTTCTTCAGTTCACATATATATGAGAATTAAGAGCTTTCATGACAATTTAACCATTGAATCAGCATCAGTATTGAATCACTTTCAACAGTTTTCCCACTGCAAAAACTCATTCTACATAAACTTCACATGAAATGACACACTTATTGCACTCTACACTAGTTCTGATCATAAAATCATGCCCAAACCACAGTTATGTGCATCTTTCATAAACTAATCTTCATCACACAAACTTACAACACACATTAAACAGTTCTATGGCTCCAAAACAAAGGTTCTTTTCCAAAGACCAGGGAGGTATTTTGTAGAGGTGTGCTGATACATCGATTATTAGATTAATCGTGATGCGACACATAATGATTCGATTACGATTCATAAATATTTAAAATCGATTATTTTTCATAATAACTAGACGCCAGGAGCACGGACGTCACTTGTGGAACCAAAGTATTGTTCCTGCGCACCACCCGGACATCTGTAGTGACGGACCGGTTAATATGGCGACAGCTAGCTCTTTAGCTACAGTAACAGAGTGTGAGATTCATTCTTCTGGATTAAAAGCTAGTGCTAAATGCCAACGCTGCTTTTGCTAAAGAGAAAATCATTCAAAGTTCTCGTCCACAACATCTTCATCCAATAGATATTCGTCCATTTTACGCTACACTGGAACAAAAAGCACCGTGTAGCCTCATGTAGCCCCGGAAACAATGAGCCGTACTGCGCATGGCGCGGCGCCGTAAACAAAGCTTTCAGTTCAGAGGTAAACAAAACAACCAAAACATTTATCTCTGTAATATGCCTGAAAGAAGTCCAGAGGCGTTTGGCAGCATGACGATGTTTATTCCAAGAGCAGGGATCAGAAACATGCGTTAGCATCGGCAGTCGAAAAAACACGCACACAACAACACTGCAGCTCCCGTAGCTCCCGCTGACGTCCCACCACCGCCTAGACATATAGACATAGATATCTAGATGTAGGTGTCTAGATATGCTGCACGCCAAGTAGTAAATCCAAATTGAACATATATCTGCATATATGACATATCTGCTATTGTTTGCACTTAAGGGAGGTAACTGTTGATCTTTTGTCAACAGGGGCAGCCTTTTGTTGTATTGGCTCTTTAGGCCACAGCTACAGGCACAAAGTTTATGCCATGGTTGCTGATGGACCACTTGACATCAATTAAAAAATACTTTTTTTGGATTTGAATTTGTTTGATTACTTTGATTTATGTATACCGAGATACAATGTACAGCTAACATTAAAATCTGTTCGGATAGTAAAAGGCTACAATCATACAATATTGCCGCCCCAGCTGCCGAACAGGACAAGGGGAAAAAAAAAAAAAAAAGATTTATGTATACCGAGAAACAGCTGTACATTGTTTCAAAGTATGAAGTGGGCACTAAGTGAGGGGGAAAAAAATGCACAAAAAATCATGATAATCGTTTTTATCATTAATATCGTGATAATCGTTGAATAATCGAATCGTAGCACCCTGAATCATAATCGAATCGAATCGTGAGGTGCCTTAGATGGCACACCCCTAGTATTTTGTTATTTACCTGACGGTTTCGGCAGCTGTCAGCTGTCTTCTTCAGAGTGTCACGTGATGTTGTTGTGACGTATCTTGTCAGCTGATTTATACAGGCTTTGGCGCTATTCTCCCACTAGTGGAAGAGGTATGTGGATGACATCTTGGAGAAAATAAAAAAAGGAGACACACAAGAATTAACAAAACATCTCAACACAATCGACACCACCGGAAAAATACAGTTCACACATGAAGACAGTGGACAGGGGCTACAGTAGCTCAGTTGGTAGAGCAGGTCGTCTTATAACCGGAAGGTTGGCGGTTCGATCCCCGCTCCTGCAGGCGTAAAACTGTCGTTGTGTCCTTGGGCAAGACACTTCACCCACGTTGCCTAGTATGAAAGTTGTGAGAGTGAATGGTTGGTGGTGGTCAGAGGGGCCGATGGCGCAGATTGGCAGCCTCGCTTCCGTCAGTCTGCCCCAGGGCAGCTGTGGCTACAGCAGTAGCTTACCACCACCTAGTATGGCGTGAATGAATAATGCAATGTAAAGCGTCTTTGAGTGTCCTGAAAAGCGCTATATAAAAAAACAATGCATTATTATAAGAAGAGAACCATGCAATAAATTTTCTGGATATCAACATTTCCCACAAAGAGGACGGCAGCATTAAAATAAACATTTACAGGAAACCAACGCACACCGATCAATATCTCTTATCCAGCGAGAGTCATCGGAACAGAAGAGAACAAACACCTACACTGGATAAAAGAGGCTATTGAAATTCGGAAACGTGCCCCCGAGACAGTGAACCGGGATGAGGGGGCCTTTTTGCTTTCACACACCTGGGATGCTGTACTCAAGAAGTCGGACTACAGATGGCGCTGTTCTCCCGCTTCCACTAGTGGGAGAATAGCACCAAAACCTGTATAAATCAGCTGACAAGATACGTCACAACAACATCACGTGACTCTCTGAAGAAGACAGCTGACAGCTGCCGAAACCGTCAGGTAAATAACAAAATACCTCCCTGGTCTTTGGAAAAGAACCTTTGTTTTGGATTATAATTTGGAAGACCAATGAACCTTTTTGGACTAGTTCTATGGCTCAATATCACACTTTGCAAGGACTACATATCCGCCATCTTTGTGAAAAAATGTGGTGAGTTGCCTTTGCCAACGAAAATGTGTTAAATCCAGCTTCTAAACTCAACATTTACAACATTCCAGGGCACCCAAGATCACCCCCGACTGCTTTGTATCATTTGTATAAAGTTTAAGACCCAGCTCACCTGCAAAACAGGAAAAGATTTATTACCTCCGCCAGGAGGTTATGGAATCACGTCGGTTTGTTGGTTGGTTGGTTGGTTTGTTGGTTGGTTTGTTGGTTGGTTGGTTTGTTAGCAAGATTCCGGAAAAAGTTATGGACGGATTGCAATGAAACTTTGTGGAAATGTGGGTCTTGGGCTAACTTAGAATCCATTAAATTTTGGTGATGCTCCGGATCACTGTCTGGATCCAGGGATTTTTTAAAAGGATTCTTTATCATTGAGCGATAGGGCAGTCTTTCACATAGTTGGCCAGGCCCGATGACAGGGGGCCTGTGCGGCATGCGCGCACTGCGCCGCAGGCATAATGTTATTTATGTGCTTCGATGTGCGCCTCGCCGGGCCAGTGTTCATTGTTGCTTGAGCGTTGCAGCGCGTAGTGGGGTAGGAAACCTGGGAGTTGTAGGCGTTCAACGCTGTTAGCATTCGGCTAGCGGTGTTAGCATTCGGCTAGCGATGTTAGCATTCGGCTAGCGGCGTTAGCATTTGGCTAGCGGTGTTAATGGTGGCCCGAACCTGTTTGTTGCTATTGCTCGGTGATTTACAACATTGGCAGCGGCGTGGTGCATAGTGTCGATCTATTTTCAAGTGTTGCGCTTCAAAGATGAGAGTTCATATTCACTTTATGAGCACCTCAGACTTTCTTTACGTTTGAGAAGAGTCACGGATACAGGGCTCAAACTACGCATGCCCATTAGGCGCAAGGCATTCTGGGAAATGTAGTTTGTTATTGATTTCAGCCGTCTTTGCTATTTAGATAGATGTTGCAAGCTTTCTTTGCTTGAATAATGATTACATTCAAGTAATTGTATTGTGATGGTGTACTTTTTTTTTAATTGTATTTCAGGTTTATGACCTGTGTTCATTTTGGTTGAATAAACAAATACAAATGAGAAAAACGAGTCATAATATAGTGTGCATCCTGTTATATATGGTGTTCTTATTGTTGGTTGTTTGAGATGATGTGATGTAATGCGAGTTCCCACTGACCTGATTTCCTTAAGTTTCATTTTGTCCGCCATTACTCCGCCAGATGCTTAGTGAGCAACAACTGAGCAGGATCTTCCAGAAAGTAAGAAAAGACTGGCTTCTAGCACTGCCACAGCTCCAGCACAGACTCCACCAGGTAAAAGAAACTGAAATTTTACTTGAGTGCTACTAAACGAGCGAGGAAGGAATTCCCCTCTTCCGTGCACGCAAGCCACAGGCATGAGTTTTTCACGAAGCTGCATTACGCCAAGGCCTGCAGGGGGTGCTGTTTCGCATAAAACGTGCAAACTCCTTAATGCACCTTTAAACGTGAAACTAAATTAACTATACATTACCCAATTTGAATGCATCCAGGAGTTTTCGGCGCTGAGTGACAGGTAACAGGTCAGCAATGTCTTCCTGCTGTACATATCTTAAATCTTTTTTTGACTCCAAGCCAGAGCTCTGCAGTTTAGAAATTATTAGCCACTGATTCTCTTCGGGGAGATTTGGCAAAGTCTTGCCGATGATCTCCTTGATTTCTTCACTCAAGTTAGCCATTATTCTGGTATAAAAGGACAGAATGGTGAAGAATTATCAGTGGTATGCCAGGGATAGTGTACTCAGGCAAGGGATAGTAATATAAGAGGTTCCCCTGATTAACAGAACAGTAGCTTCTCTGCGTCAGTGTAAGGCTATAGACACCCATGTCAGGAAGACGCATGGCATGATATTTTTCAGCAATAAAATATACTGCTGATTCTTTATGAATGAGAACCACTTTGATTTTTCCCATTACAAGCCTCTCACCATCATCTTCGATCACAATGAGCATGTTCTTTTTGTATTTTGTACCCTTCACAGTTTCTTCATGGGCCATCAGAGTGTTAACAGTCTCAAAATTATGATGTGCAACCAGAGGCGTCACTAGGTTTTAAGTACAAGGGGGTCTTAGCCCCCAGGAGACACACAGGATGTGAGCGAATGTAGTGGGCGAGCATAAACGCTCACAAACAGCAAACAAAAACTGAGAAGTTGCTTTTCCACTTTTTTGGACAGATTTAACAGAGATACATTAGCATGTAAAAGTTTTAAGCAACCTTTAGATTTTTCATACATTACAATAACAAACAGGCAGAATGTTTACAGCATTAACAACAAAGAAAAAAACACACATATAGTTACAGTGCCATATTTTACAAATACGTCTTATTCATTAAGAGCCCAGCCCAGTCTATTATTCAAAACTATATACAAAGAGCACTGTGGTGTCACAAGTTACACCAGTTTTAAATAACATGGCCACTATTGGCAGTTACTTGGTGGGTGGAAGGATCAAAGAATGGCGTCTGTTTCACAAATCTGTCGATCACTCTGTTGTGACTGAGATGCTGAAGCACATCTTTCTCAATTGACATGACTGCAAAACTGTGAAGTATTTTCTGACCCATTGTTTGACGCAGCCAGGAGTGCAGACGACGCAGTGCACTGAAGGACCTTTCACGGCTGCTTACAGGCACTGTCAGGGCAACTTGGATGGTTGCCTTCAGAGAGGGAAACATGTCTGAATCAAGGAGGTTGTGGTATTATTATTATTATTATTATTATTATTATTATTATTATTATTATCCACTGCATAAAAGACTAACAAATTAGCTCAATAGCAGCGTGTTTTTTTAGCTGCTACTTAGCTAGCTGAAATGTCTCTCTCTCATCGGGAGTGTGCCAGCCAGGTTTTTATTTTTTCATTAAATACATGGGACTTTCTGCTGTTCGATCGGGGCTGGAGCTAACTGTTACTACCAGCTGTGATTAATACTTACTTTCTTGAAAAACCTTCGTGTATCCATTTTTCCTGAATCTTCTCCTGATCTGCTCATTGAATCTTCTCCCTGCTCTTGTGGCTCTGAGCGCTAAGCGCAGCAAGCGAGGTGGCAGAAAAACCTGGACTGGAATTCAAGTGATGTGGGCGAACTCTACATGAACAAGTGGAATGGACTGGATAACAACGCACTGACGGGGCTCTTTACACTATGAAGTAAAGGGAAACTGACAGATTTATGATCTTATTTGCATTAATAATGACAGGTTATATGATTATTTATTAAACTTATATTCTGGGCATGTTTTATTGAATTTGTCTGCACGTTTTTGTAAAAAAATAAATAATTAAAAAAAACACCAAATTATTTAGGGGGGCTTGAGATTATAAATAGGTGTAGTGACGCCACTGTGTGCAACTGCCTCTCTGATGTCATCATTGTAGTCGCCTGAGAAAAACTGTGCCCTTCTCCACTAAAACAGCTGGTGGGAAAAAGTTGCCAGCACTCAGAAAGGCCTGTAGAAGCTGATGTCTCTCTGCAAGTGTAGAGCATGGATTCTTGAAGTTACGCAGTTTCCCTTAAACACTGTTTGAAATATGTGTGCTTGCTTTCAAATCGTAATGTCCACAGACGAATGAGTGGCCCAAACTGTACAATGAGGTCTGGATAATGACTGACATAGTGATGTTTGGGCTTCAGTGGGTGGTGAGGAAAGGCTTGCTTACGGCAGGACAAATATTCATCGATGAGAACCCTTAGATAGGCAATCTGGCCAGTTGAAATGGCCGGTGCACAAATGAGCGCCACAACTTCTTTAAGTTTTAGAACCAACTGCCATATTTCGTTGTCACCTGGATTTTCTATTTTGTCTCCAATCAGGACAGACAACATTCTGAGCAAACACCAATTTTGCACAGCATGTCCCCCAAGTTTTCCACCCTCTCGATTAAAGGTGCTGTAGGCAGGATTCCGCATCTCCGCCATCTTGCTTAGGGTTACCTAAGCAAGATGGCGATTTGACCCATCTAAGATGGCGATTTGAAACCCAGCACAGTCAATCCTGTCCTGTTTTCTCTGACATCACGCCCTTACGCAAGTTAAGCCCCTCCCACAACAACGTGCGACGAACGCCCCTCAACCAATCACGATTAGAGCCTCATGGGCTCTTCTGATTGGTCAAAGATACCTGGAGCTGTCGAGATTCCTTTTCAGCTCAGAACAGAGACAGATGGAAACGCTGCGCCCTCGAAGTAGTGCAATTATGCTACACTCCTAAAGGATTATCAATGGATACTCTAACATTTAATCCAAAGAAAACAGAAAAATTAGCATTGACTAGCAAAATCCTGCCTACAGCACCTTTAAGCTCACAAGGTTTGTCATTGGCATCCTTACCAAGATACTTGAACTGGTTTATTCTTCGATTCAACTCAAGATAGCTGAACTGCTTATTCACTTTAACAAGATGTCTAATATACAATGTCAAATCAGAGGATACAATGCCTTCAAAGAGATCATAGCCAAGGCACGGAGGTAACCCAGGCTGACATACATGGAAGTAAGTGAGTGTATTAAACACAGAGTCAAATTTAATACCTCCACTAACAGAAGATTGTTCTTCACTGCTCTGGATATTATCCCTGTACGACTGCTTGGTGCGTAGAGTGCCCTGGAACAAAGCATCTGCATTGACTTCTTCTCTGGTGATCTCACAATACCTGCAGAAGTGTGAACTCCTGCTGAAATTTTCAACAAAGCCTCCTATGTTATGAGAGCCTAGATTGTCCCCTGCAATGGCACACAAAGTTCCCTTGTAGACCTTTCCATCAGGCAGGGTGACAACATTAAGCTTAAGATCTTTGAGGTCACTTACCAGAGAGCCCAATATCAAGTCTTGGCCAAAATACTTGAAGTCCTGTTCTCTGCAGAGAAGAACAAGTTGCATGTGATCAGTGCTTGATCTATTGTGTGGCATTACATCTGCAAGGGTGAGATATATTGCAAGTATCTTGTGTTTTTTCTTCCCAGATCCCAGTGGGTTGACCACTTCAAATGCATCCTGATAAAGGATCAAGCTCAATGATAAGCATTCTGTCTGGAAGAACACACTGTCTGCAATGTTGTTGCCATCCCAAACATCCTGAAGAATATCCTTAGAACTGACCCTCGAGTGTACTTGCTTGTATTGTTCCCGCACTGACTCACAATGAAAAAGAGATTCAATTGTTTGTTTAATAGGAACATAATGAGCAAAACACTCTTTGCCTGATTCATTCTGTCCTAGACATATCTGAACTGGCTCAATATAATTAAAACTGTTCTTGAAAACAGTTTTTCTTCTTTGGTCACTTTTCAGTGACCGAGTGTTGCAAGCCCTAAAGAGATCCTCAGTTTTAAGGACATTGATCAGATTGCTTGTGACAGCTTCTGAAACACCTAGTGTAACCAACTCCTCTTTCATTTTGAAAAGCAAATGTGACTGGCTGATATCATGTATTTCCTGGAAATCTTCAATAATGGTCTGAATGACAGAGGAGGGAAGCAAAAACGTTGCTTGCAATTTCAAATAAAACAGGGCTACATTTCTCAAGAATTGGGATTCATCAGCATTTTCTGCATACACCTCTGACTGATCATCACTTGCATCACTGGGAGGATCAATCTGCATATCAGACTGCTCTTGTTCACTCTCATGGGAGATGCCAGGATTAACAACTGAATCAGCAAGGTTTTCCTCAGCACCAGTTTTATGTTTCCTACTCATGTGCGATGTGAATGTTGATAAAACTGTAAAACTCTTGTTGCAGCGTCTGTAAGGACAAACAACTGTTTTCCCCTCTCTAATGTGCATATTTAAATGAGAGCAAAATTTCTTCAAGTTCTCACTCCTTGCACTGCAGAAATCAATGTGGCACAATAGCTCAAGTACACACATCGGCCTAATCACATGTTTTGTTTTATGTCTATAAGTGTGAGACTTGAATGTTGAAAAGTTTGTAAAAATCCGACCACAATCTGGTAAAACACACTTAAAGGTTAAATTAGGTGTATTTTTATGAATTCTCATGTGCCTCACATGAGCCAGTATTGTGGCACAGTTATGACTACAGACCTGACAGGGAAACATTTTGCTGCCTATACGGGAACAATTTAAATTTGCCTACACAACTGCCAGACTTTAGCTTTGACTTTGGGGCATTTGCCACTGTTCAAAACAGGCAAAAACAAATGGCCAACAATAGCTAACACTAGCTAGTGTGTAGCTACGTAACTGCTGCTCTTGTACAACTTACAGCTAACCCAAAAAGTTCACATTTGATATAATACTGATGGCAAAGCACGTGAATATTGAGGTAACTTTTTTCAAGTCTAAATCAATAGGTGACATTTCAAAATCACACACAAACATTAGCTAGACATCTTGCTGAACATCTGTCTGTCCAACAGTATTTTTGGTCAGTCAAACTTTCTGATTAAAATAACAATACTAACAGGGACAATTATTAATAAAGGTTACCTTATACTTGGTAGATGTGAAGCCTGATTGCTGCAGATGCTGTCTTCTCTGAAGTGCCTCCTCCATCCACTTCAGGAAAAACATCCACTTTTCCACAAATACTTTAGTGTACTGTAATTTAAAACATTAATATACCATTATAGGTCTTTGTGGCATTGCTTCGAATTTACTAGCCCACAATGCATTGCAAAATACAGCACAAAACCGTATTACATAAAAACAGTAGATTAGTGCTGAAAATTGACTTAACTAAACTCAACACCATGCTCTTTGTAACGCTGGAGGACAAGGCGGATGTGCCCCAAGTGCTCTTCAAAATTTTCGCTGTTGTCGAGGACGGAGTTTTCTTCCCTCCGGTGCCGGGCGGGGCTCCCCTCCGATTGCTCCTCGTACCCTACAGATTCTTTCTTGGATCTCGAAATAGAGTGCAGAAATAAAGAGTCCCATTGCAGATTTCCAACGCTGATCACAATTTATTTGTGCGAAGCCTCTCGACAGAATTCTGGTCCTCTGTGTCCCTGGTCTGTCCTCGAGCAGCCCTCACTGACAGAGTGAGAGCAGAAGGCCATGTCTAATCTAATGTGTGTGTATTTATGAAGTCTTCCGCTCACAGGCGGGGTGATATTTTCATTCTTCTGGGTCACACATCCCTGGAGCTGGTTTGGGCTGGTTGGGCCTCTGCTTCTCTCGCACTGATGTGGATAAGGTGTTCCTCCTGTTGTCCCAGCACAGCCGCTCCGCCTGATAAGGAGTTGCCTTTCTGCACAGAGATACTCAAAGATTCCTTGCATGAATCTTTGCGTATGTCTGATTAGGCGAGCAAGATTAGGGCAGATGACCCAGAGTAGGATTACTAAACTGATTGTGATCTAAGAATATTACAGCAATAAGGATTTTTTTTTTTTTTTTTTACCCTTTATCTTTAGAGGCTGGCAAGTTCTTTTTTTTTTCTTTCTTTGCGAGTTGAAGTTGGTTTCACAGTTGCACCTATTTGCAGTTCTGGTTTTTGATTTCCATTTATTTCACCTTGAAAACTGTTGTCTAAGTAATTTTCTGTGAACCGTGCAAGCAAGACCAGTATTGAATTACAGTTTGGACAGCATTGGGTTTTGATTATTTTGTTATTTCATTAAAACAACGCACTCTTTTTTTTTTTTTCCAAATGTGATGCAGACACGCATGGTAGTGTCTCGGCTGCCGCTGCCTGAAGCTTTGTCAATTTAGTTTACATTTGGTTATTTTATGTGTCAACTTGAGCAAGACCATGTAAAAGTAACAAGAATTTTTTTCGACCATAATTTTAGCTGTTTTCTGCATTTGAAAGAATAAAATGAGAAAATCGCAAATTGAATCGCAGTTGCATTATTGATCAGAAAAATCGCAATTAGGTTTTTTGCCAAAATTGTGCAGCCCTAATGCCTGATTAGCTGACTGGTTGACTGGTTAGCTAGCTGCAAACTGTCGTACGAGATGCCATTCGAGACTCAAAAGCGAGCGGGAAAACCACCGATGCTAATGCGCCAGATGTATTTATATCGCTTCAGCATCCAGGGCGGGTTTATGCTAATGAGGGCCCCATTACATAATGCGGCCCTGATTTCTGACACGCCCATTAAATCCTGAACACAGAAGCGCTGAAAAAAATCTGTCAAGTCTACCTTCAAAATTAAATCATTCAATCCCAGAATGCATGCAGGACCTGTTCAAACAAAGAGAGACCAGATATAATTTAAGGGGCACTGCAATATTTAATAAAATAAAAGCAAGAACAAACACCAAAGGACACTGTACTTCAGTCAAAGGGGTGAATCTGTGGAACAGTCTGGACAAGGAACTAAAAACAGCAAAGTCTCTGAATATATTCAAAAAATCATACAAAACCTGGGTGATTAATAAATATACACACTGAAGTAGTAGACAAACCCAACAAGACATATCATACAAAACTCACAACCAAGCTAAACTTTTTTTTTTTTTTTTTTTTAATGAGTTAATTCACTCATTTATCCATTATGTCTGATGGTTTGGCCTCTGTAGGAGGGTGGAAAATTTGGACGGAAGGGGAGAGGACAGGGAAGGGAGAGGGAAGGGAAGGGGGATGAGATTGTAACACTACGAGGAAGGAAGGGAACAGATGGAAAGGAAGGAGAAAGGAAAAAAAAAATTTGCAACAAAAATGACAGGAAGAAAATGTTAATTAACAAAAGTGTTTCCTTTTGCTGTGTTCTATTTAGATTGTCGGCTTGTTGTCTTAGCTCGACTTAAGTTAGGTTCTATTTAATTTTCATACAGCGGTGAGGTAATGGTGGGCAAAATAAGCTTCGGCTTCAGCCCTAAACCTTTTCGGCCAAATCATATCTGTGTATACATGTGTAGGTGCGTTTAAGTGTATGTATGTATGTATGTATGTATGTTGTCGTGGAATTTTATTTTAAAAAGTATCCTAGGCCAGTCACGGTGCAAAAAACCCCACAAACATATATTCCAGAAAAAACGTAAAATCCTCAAGTATATCCACTCTTGGGTCTTGAAGTCTTCCATCGTAGTTCTCCTCAGAAAAATCAGGCAGAGTCAGAGTCAGAATGCAAAAGGAGGACTTTATTCCCAAAAAACCCTCCTGGCAGTCAGGTTGACCGAAAGAACTGACGCGTCGATCGCTCTCCGCTCCATCTATTTATACTATTTCTTGGGAGTTTGTTGCTTCTCAATTGATTCTTCGTCAAAACACAATTGCTCAAAACCATTCGTTGCTTCTTAGTTGAGTCTTCGTCAAGACACAATCACTCAAAACCATTCGTTGCTTCTCAGTTGACTCTTCCCCCCTCCCCACAAAGGTCAAGGTCCATGACCCCTTGGGAGGCCCTCTCAGCCTCCATCAAGTCTCCATCAAGTCTTCCCAAATGCCAGGTGTTGTGCAACAAATCATAGTGTCACATTTCTTATCCAATGAGCCTCATTTGCACCAGAGGGAGACAGAGAGACAATTGACCTAAAGTCTTGACTTTTGAAAAAACAAACTGTCCAGCTGCCAAGAGGCTGCCGTAAAAATGAAACATGGCAGGCTGGCGAACAGAAAAAGGATACATGTCTTTTCTACACCTGTGTCTACTAGCATACTATAACTAACAGAGACATGCATTACATGAACAATAGTAAATAACATAATATAATAAGCATGATGTAAAGAATATTATAAAATTATTCTACATTTCCCCCCTTTGAGACTAACAAGTCTCATACTACACCACTACAACTAATCAACAACTTATTCATATCAAACATAAGCATTTGTCTGTAAGCGTGTAACAGCAGTATTTGACTGCGGCACATCTTGCACCTTTTCAAAAAGGTTATGTGGTTTCAGCACACACGTATGAATATACTAAATCATCTACATAGAATGATTAATAACATGATACATATTCCCATAAATGATCAATACTAAGATTATATGACTAACTTAATACAGAGATTATACTACTAACGGTTAACCTTCCACTACCAATCAACCTCCTAACTGAACCCTCCCCAACAGAGGCATATGAGCAGCAATACACTACTCAGTGAAGCTTGGGGTATTATTGGATGCAGCGGGAACCCAATCCTGCTGCCAGCGGAATTGCCGAAAAGCAAATCATCTTTTGCGAGTGGCAAGTATTGACGTACACAGTTACGTGGTGTATCTTCCAACACCTGACCATCTTTCATCATCTCTCGTACATCATTCAAAGTCATGGTGGCAAGGTCCTCCCAAGTATAAACACAAACTTTCAAAAACCAGGATCCTACACGAGCATTGGTGTCGCTGTCACTGACGTCACTGCCGTCAGATGATATTGGGTCATAAGTTGGGGAGAGAGGTGTCTCCCTGGCTTCTCAGGGGTTCGGGGACCCGTGTGTGTGATCGGCGCCCTTTGCTCCTGCGCTGGAGCACATCCCTGCATCGTCATGAAGGGAGGGGAGGTGAGGAGAGGGTCTCCTGTGTACTGGTGACATAGGTTGGGAGGGGATGCTGGTAGTAGGTCTTCGGAGGCTGATAGCGGCATGGAGGTGAAGCCCAGTACACGCCGGTGGACTCTCGTGGACGAAGTCTGCTGGGTCCTGGTTGTAGATCCCCAATCGTCAGTTGCCATGGGGCAGGCTCCGGCTGGAAGACACTGTCCAACGTCCTCTCCCCTGTTTGGTCTCGAGTCATCGATGGTATGTTGTCCAACAGGAGTGCATTCCCGTCAATATTGCTCTTCACCATGATTTTCCCTATAAAGACAAATAACCCATTAAGCATTTTCTTCTTTGTTTTCCATACTACCCCTATCTGGAGTTCTCCAGAAGTAGCTAGCACTCCACCTACTGTGGGGTGAGGTAGCGTAGCAACCTTACGGTCGCAACAACCTATTGGTTGCGTTAAACTTTTTCATAATCTATATCTTAATGGTCCTTCTCCTGACTCTAAATCTCCAGAGCCTATTTGTTTCTAACTTAGTTGAATCCTAACTGAATCACTCCCTTGCCTACTTGGTAACAAACCTCTACTCCTAGTTTCTTTGCTGCTTTGTTTGGGGATCAGTCTTTATGATCTTATTTCTGTCTAGCTGCGCCTAATCTGCAGGGGAGGCGTCATCTTTTCCCTTCCTGTAGCTGCCTCTTCCCTGCATGGAGATATTACCTTCCCCTTCCAGCTCAGGTGGTGTCTGCTGATGCTTTGAGGGCGGTCTGTCAGCCCTGCAGCAGTAGTTTCAATAGAAACAAACAGTCTTACCCTCGATGTCCTGTGCAGTGCAACTTGTTCAGGACAACTTTGAATGGACCTCCTCGTCTCAGTTGGTTCCTTTCCCTCTGAAACCTTTTATGTATACCCCCTCTCCAGATCACACTCATTCTAGAGATAGTGTGATTTCAGCCTCTCCATCTTCTTTGGCCCCTTTTACCTGTTGAAAAATCACCTTACAAATACAGGACAATTGTTGAACATAACTTCTCAGCTGTTCAAGAGATAGACCTTCCTAAAGTCCCTTCAAAAAAGGCACATGCATGGGTCTCCCTATGCATATTTCATGCAGTGTTAGATGGGTTAGTGTGTTAGTTTAGTTAGTTTGACAACACTTATCAAAACATCCTTAGACATCTTAGTTTGTTCTCTCTGTTCGCTATGAACTTAATTCCCTTTAGATTTCAAAATTCCATTTGCTCATTCAGCTGTTCCCTGCAACTGTTGGTTATACACATCCAAATTTCTGCGGGATCCCAAGTATTTTTATAATATGTTTTATTACCTCCACCACAAAGTGGGATCCATTGTCTGAACTGCATGTGTCAGGAAACTAAACCTTGGGAAAACCTCTCTACACAAAACTTTGCTACAGATCCACTGTCTGGTGCATGGGTTGGTACTGCTTCCACCCATCCCGCTGTGGCCCATCCAGGGTGTTCATGGTCATACCCCTCAAGCCACACCGTTTTTCCTTGCAGGACTGCCTTGTCCTGTGCTGCTATAAGAAAAGATAGAATAGTTAAGGTTTACAATCAGCTGCAAACAGTATGAGGCACATACTTACCCCTGCTGCCTTTTGTCCTCTTCATCAGTTATTGATTCCCTTTAGCTATTAAGTTGTTTGGCTTTTGATAGGCAGGGCATTCAATCACTGTAACTGCCATTGAAAGTAACATTACTTGTAAGAGTTTGGCAATTTCATCTGCATGGGTGTCCTAAAAGCCTTTATTTCTGCCAATTGGGCAGAGCATGGTTTTCTCAATTTAGTACTTTACAATTCCATGAAGGTGCCATGTGGCTTTAGTTCAATTATGGCAAAACCCACATGGTTGTCCATGGCATCCTTAAAACAAGATCCATCCATAATTAAAGTCACATCAGCCATTATTGGTTGGTTGTGTAAATCATCACATTCCCTCATAAAGTTGTCTGTTTCTTGTCTACAGCCATATTGGATACCCTCATCAGGAGTTACCATTTTAGTGGCAGGATTCACCGCAGTGCACCGCTGGATTGTGAGCTCAGGAGCATCAAGAATAACTTCATTACCTAGAACTGGTGTCGACTGCAGGTCCTTTTTTTACGTTTAATTGGTCTGCAGCTTTTTTCAGTGCACGTAATGGAGCTTTTTTTTTTTTTTTTTTTTTTTTTTTTTTTCCAGCATAGTCAGTTATCCATGGATGGTTATATCCATTCATCCCCAGAAAGGAAAGCATTTGTCCTACCGTTTGTGGCTGCGGAGCTTGAGTTACAGCCTCTATCTGATGGAACTATGTTCCTCTTTCCTATGTCATCTACATACTGCATTACTATGCTTGCAACATCCATATGCTGTAAGTCTTAGGCTAGTATTCTATTTAATACTGATGGACTTTCTACATAACCTTGTGGAAGTCTAGTATACGTATATTGTTGTTTCTGATATGTAAAAGCTAAAAGATACTGTGACTCCTTATCTATCGGCATACTGAAAAATGCAGAACAAAGGTCTATTACCGTATACTATCTAGTATCTGGTGGAACATTTGATAACAACGTATGTGGATCAGGGACAACATATGTGGATCAGGGACGACAGTAGTCTCAGCATCGACAATGGCATTGACAGCTCTTAAATCATGAACCAACCTATCATCTGTAGAATTGGTTTTTTCTTGATTGGAAGATTAGTGTGTTACATCTACTTTCTGTTTTAACTAGCACTCCCATTTCTACTAATCCATTTATGGTTGGTTCAATGCCTTTGATTGCATGTTGCTTCAATGGGTACCAATTTCTGTTTGGCAGTGGATGGGTTTTCACTGATTTGACTCTGTCCCCATCAGTCTTATGTCTTGACCATACTTCCAGTGACACTTGTTGGAGAATTAGCTCTTCGTCTTCTTCGAGAGTTGACTGAAGTTCTCCATCTGTCAGATCCAGTAGATCAGGGTTGTTGGTTTTTTCCATCATCTGGTTGTTGGCACATCATAGTGCTTGATTCTTCCATTTCCTCGTCAGGGAAATCCACATACCCCATCTGGTATGCACATTATGTTGGCTTGCAGTTGGCATAAAATTGTTGGCTCCATCTATCTTGAAAGATCATGGGGTTTTATGCCATCGGTCTTCAGTCAGGTCTACAGCGTCAGGCATAGCTGTAGAGGCCTATGCAGCCACTGCAGATGAACTCATTGCAGCGTGGTTGGAATGTCATCTGTCTCCACTGTCTGCAGAGTCTCTTCTTCCCCAGCAGGCGTCTCTCCTCTGCCTGGCAGCTGCCTGTGTAGCCCCCCTTCTCATCCCACTTCTTGGAATTTGATAGGTGGGTGGAGCTATTAGGAGCTGTGGGCCTGGCGGGTGTCAGCTGTCTCCGCCTCCTCTCCAGCCAAATCCATTGCAGCATTCCTTGCTCTTGATTTACTGTCACAACTTGCTTGCTCTGTTCTCCAAGTTGCATTGCTGTCACTTTGTTTGTCAGTTCTTTACTCAGATCTTCTTCTCTTCTGTTGCTGAAATCTTCATCTTCATAATGCTTGATGTTTGATGCCATTTCGTCACAACATTTCTCATCAAAGACTCCTAGAGGCCATTTTGCCCCTTCGGGAGTTCTGTTGTTCTATTTTCTATACATTTTAGAATTTCTTTTTCAAATTTTGGGTGCTGTCATATTATTACCTGTGCCTCCTGTTGTCCTCTTGATCCATTTTAAATCCCTTGACTCTTTCCACACAGCTTCTGTGTCTGTGGGGGTAGTTTATATTAGTACAATAAATTATTTATTTATTTATTTATTTATATATATTTTTTAGAACTGCTGTTCTCAATACTAGTTCTCTAATATAATCATTAGGGATGCTGCGGTTCTCTGTTTTGAACCAAACTCTTCTGTACGACATACATAGATCAATTCACCTATAAACCACAGTCTGTCGTTGCTTAATTAATTAATTTCTTACAGCTGGCCACCTACTTGCAGAACAGATCTCTATGTCTGTCTGCCTGCATAAATAAGCACTCTGCTAAGGAAATCCCCACCCTGCGAGTAGCTGTCCAATCACTGTCTCTTCCACACCCCCCTCCTGCCTATGTGTGAAATCTGAGCCAGAGGAGCAAGAGGAGCTCTCACCTACAGATCGCAAATCACCCGTTTCAGAAAGCCATGGCGAGTGGAGGAGTGGAGGAGAACGAGAAGGAAAAGTTTGTCGAGGCATTTTTAAAGTTTAAATTTGTGTATTTTCTTTTCATGTAGTTACATTCAAAACTTCAAAAAAAAAAAAGAAAAAAGAAAATATCTTTCGTTTAAAGTCTTTTCTCTCTCTCTTTTCTTTTTTTTTTTTTTTTTCAGGATGCAACAATACATACTGAAATAAAACCGTAAGCCTAAACTGAGATACGAACCAATCTGTGGAAACCTGTTACCCTTTCATGGAATGACTGATATCCAACCATGGATTTTACTGCCAATCCGTGCCGTAATAGATTACTTAGCAGCAAAGAAGCTTGCCTTGATGGTGCTTCACTTCAGCTGCGAAGATAACGCGTCCAACCCCCCTGCATTCCAGCAGCTCCTGATCCCCGTGTCCAGAGCACGTCGGGGAATTCCCCCTGTACTTGTTAGAATAACACATCTGGTCAAATGCCACAGTTTTCTGAATGATTTCCTGCCGATTTTGCCACAATTCAACTTTAGTTTTCGTTTTTATATCTACATTCTATCCAATAATAAGTTATTTCATGCATCTCAATATCTCTTCTATGTTCTCAGGAGAGTAATAAATACTCCTTATCACTGCTGCCTCTTCTCACTAGCAGTCACTCCCCCATGGTTGACTCTATTCTCTTTTACGCAGCCCTGTACTATAGGGTTCTAAATTCGATCCATTATTTTCTGCCATCATCCCAAATACAATTTCCTATCTATAATTATCCATACCCGTCTCATAATAAAAACTTTAACGTCACAAAAGCTGCAGCATTTAAATAAAATATTCTTTAATCGTCTCATTTGAAGGCAAACCTGCTGTAAATTTTCCACCTTCTCAATTTAGTCAGTCTTCCTTTTCTGTCTATTTACACTATTTATATAATTTTGCTAAAATACCCTATGATTACATGCGCATTTTATTTACATATGTACTTTTTTTGGCCAAAGTTTCTACTCCTTTTACCATCTGCTTTCCTTCAAACTCTCACAGACAGTCTCATACGCACAGTCACCCCTTCTCCTTTCCTCACATCTTTCTAACACTCACTTGCTCTTTTTACACACACTCTCAGACATAGACACAATTACCTCCTCCGCGTCAGAAGGCTTTTTGTTTTACAACCACCCTTTCAGCCCCAAAATTCGCTTTGACGGTCCAGCTCACAGCCGAGCCGACAAATTGACCTTTGGCGGTAACCGCAGTTGGGACGGATCCATCCGTGCTCGACCCTCTCCTGGAGTCTCTTGTGTACACTTTCTCTCCTCTCCTGGGAGAAGGCTTACTAGTTTACAACCTACGCTTCAGACCCAGAGTTCACTTTGACAGCCCAGTCTCTCCGCTGGGTCAACAAATTAACCTCTCATAGGTTGGACCGGCCGTCCGTAAAGGACCCACTCCTGGGTCTCCTGTTTTATACCCTCTCCCTCCTAGAAGGCTTTATTTATGGCAGAGATTACCCATTCAGCCCTAAGGTTAAATTACACAGAAACAACACACTCGCATCCAGAAAGTATAGAGCGCTATTTGCTTAGAAAAACTTCAGCAACCATTTAGACATAAAAATTATGAGTAGTCGTTACCTTAATTATTTCCAAATAAACCCTCACTTAACTGCAAAATTCTCTTTTAATACAGATCACTAGGAATTTAAAAAACTTAAATTTCAGACTTATCAAAACTTTTCTTTAATTTAATTGAGCAAATAATGTGTGTTAAACATAGCGTTTTGTATTTAATATTCAAACAAGCAAATTGGCATGCATTTTACTCCATGTAAAATTTAGAACATTATCTTAAGTATTGATTTACAGTTGTTCCTGTCTAACAAACCCTTAGCGGTATCCGCATCTCCACACTGGCGCCTACTCCCGTCTTAGGAGAATTATCCTCAAGCGGCTCCCACTCTTATACTTAGCCGACCCTTCTCTAGCCGCGGTGTCACTTCCCACTCAGAAGTTAAGACACAGAGCAGCCTGAAGACAGTCCGCGCATGCAAGCGGCCCCTTTTTACCCTTAGCAAGCAGACTCTTTCTGCACCATGGTCGTTACTCTTATGCGGTTTGGTCGTTTTTTGCATTCTGACTCCGAACTCCCCCTCTGAATTTCTTTTAAATCAAATTTTCTTTTTTATCTTTAAAAATCACTTTTTAACTTTAACTAGGTTCTTTTGGATTAATTTAATCCGGTTTTAGATTTCACCTGGGCAGAGACCAGACATAAGCACACAAAAAATTTAGACGCAGAATAAATGAATCTGCTTACCTCCAATTGTTGTGGCCACAGTGTGCTGAATCAGTCCTCCTCCACAGATAAAAATCCCTCTCCGGTTACTCCTCCTGGCTGGCTCGCCAATAATATGTCGTGGAATTTTATTTTAAAAAGTATCCTAGGCCAGTCACGGTGCAAAAAACCCCACAAACATATATTCCAGAAAAAATGTAAAATCCTCAAGTATATCCACTCTTGGGTCTTGAAGTCTTCCATCGTAGTTCTCCTCAGAAAAATCAGGCAGAGTCAGAGTCAGAATGCAAAAGGAGGACTTTATTCCCAAAAAAACCCTCCTGGCAGTCAGGTTGACCGAAAGAACTGACGCGTCGATCGCTCTCCGCTCCATCTATTTATA
Source organism: Salarias fasciatus (assembly GCF_902148845.1). Lineage (NCBI taxonomy): Eukaryota > Metazoa > Chordata > Actinopteri > Blenniiformes > Blenniidae > Salarias > Salarias fasciatus. The sequence goes on from NC_043745.1 coordinate 5,699,335, forward strand.
CTATTTCTTGGGAGTTTGTTGCTTCTCAATTGATTCTTCGTCAAAACACAATTGCTCAAAACCATTCGTTGCTTCTTAGTTGAGTCTTCGTCAAGACACAATCACTCAAAACCATTCGTTGCTTCTCAGTTGACTCTTCCCCCCTCCCCACAAAGGTCAAGGTCCATGACCCCTTGGGAGGCCCTCTCAGCCTCCATCAAGTCTCCATCAAGTCTTCCCAAATGCCAGGTGTTGTGCAACAAATCATAGTGTCACATTTCTTATCCAATGAGCCTCATTTGCACCAGAGGGAGACAGAGAGACAATTGACCTAAAGTCTTGACTTTTGAAAAAACAAACTGTCCAGCTGCCAAGAGGCTGCCGTAAAAATGAAACATGGCAGGCTGGCGAACAGAAAAAGGATACATGTCTTTTCTACACCTGTGTCTACTAGCATACTATAACTAACAGAGACATGCATTACATGAACAATAGTAAATAACATAATATAATAAGCATGATGTAAAGAATATTATAAAATTATTCTACAATGTGCACATAAATATGTCTGTGTATGTCTATGTATGTGAGTGTATATGTATATGTATGCATACATAACTTATGACATGTATGCTTTATGGCCGAAAAAAAAAAAAAAAAAAATTAAATCATTAATGGAGGAATGGCTTTTATATGTTGTAAAGAAATACATTTATGGCCTATTTAAGGTGTTACGAAGAAAATGGCTGATTTTGCTTTACACGGACTTTAATGTCTGCTGCATACACAATCTTTACTGGTTCAAGATGTGCAATCACTTTACGACTCTCCAGATAAATAGGGTGGTCTGTAGTGTTGGTCACGGGGATCGGCATATAAGGTATTTTCAGCTCTGGAATTTGCACCAACATATCACTGAAGATCACACCCTCGGGTGATGGATCAGCCACATTTGGTGAAAAGAGCATGTCCTGGCTCCAACCACGGGGACTTAGGTGTGACCAGACATAGACCGTGCTGACTTGGTTTGTTGGCAGATGCACTCTCTTTACTCCAGTTCGCACCACACCTATTTCTGAGTCTTCACTGCTGGTCTGGACGAGCCTGACAACATTGTGAGCAGTTCGTACAGTTATTTCAAATGCTTTACTCACATAGTGGGCTAGCTGTTTTCTTCCACCTTTGGTTTTTCCTTCTTCTTGGTTGACAATGTTTTCAAAGACATCGTAGCCGATGATGGGGTCTCCGGCCATGGCTGGATCACTCGAAACTAGAATTGGCACTTGAAGCTCAATGGTTGGGGATGATTCACTGTTTACTCGAAACTTTACTTCGATCCAGCCAATGTAGAGGATGGGCGTGTCGTTAGCGGCATAAACTGTGAGTGTCTCATTGTCTAACAGTTCTGAAACAGGTCTGACGACTGTGTGGGGAAGGTGTTGTTGTCGCCAGTTTTCATTTACTACACTGGACTGTGCCCCTGAATCCCACAGTACTTTGACTACCTGATTGTCCATAAAACAGTTCACAGTACATCGGTCTCCTACCAGGCTTGCTAACCGTGACTTGCGTTGCGGCGGTAGATAGCGAACTTCTGTTGCAGCTGAAAGGGTGCTGGTTGCTGTTTCTTTGGGGGATGGTTTTGGGCTCGAGTGCTTACTTTGGGACCCTTGGCCCTCGACTACTGTTGGTCCCATCTCAGTAGTCCCTCCCCGTTTCCCGACTGCATTCTTTGTGCTCGACATCCTCGAGAATAGTGACCTTCTCACCCACATTTGAAACAGTGCGTGCAGCTTTCTCCTTTCCCCTCTTCTCTGCACTTTCTACAGCCCTTTTCTCTCTGTCTTGGTGTCACAGTGCGCGGATTGGTTTCCATAGCAGCCATAAACATTTCTTTCATTTCAGTTCGTCGATAATCTGCTGTGCGTCTGGTTAGTCTCCTTGCCTTCAACTGTCTTCACAGCCACTGCAGTGGGAGATTCTTTGGGCTTGGAGTGACTGATCAGGTGTAGGGGCCACCTGACATTCTGCTTGGAGCTCTTGCACCCTGGGAATCTTGGCTGCGGTGGATCTTTTCCGTTTCTCACATCTTTCATTTTCTAGCTTCGAAGCCTCGTTGACTTTCTCCATCAGTTCTTCATCTGTTACACTCATGTTGCTGAGGAGGGGCTGTAACTGATACTTGATGGAGTCACTTAGCAGCCCAGTCTCAATGGAGCGGAGAAACTTGCGCTGGATTGTGGCTCTGCTGTACAGTTCATCACTCTCCTCATTTGCGGATTTCCATAACAGTTTCTCTTTGAGTTCGATGGCACGGAATACAAAGCTCAGAGCTGTTGCTTTGGGTTCTTGGGCGATATTGAGGAGCTGATGGTAAAGCTCTGTGGGGCTGTCTACCTTGTAGTGTCCCTTTAATATGGTGAGCAGCTTAGGGAGTGTCAGCCCACGTTTTTTTCTCCAACATGTCCCTTAGAGGCATTCCTGGACTCATGGCCCTGATTACTACCTCAACTGTTACGGTCTCTGAGTGTCCCTTTTCACTCCCATTCTCAATTTGGCGGACGAGGCTGAGGTACGATAGCTTTTTCTTCTGCCCATGCTCTCCAATCTACCCACAGATCTTAAACTCCCTCCTCAAAGTTACCTCTTGCAGCATCTTCGCTGGCTCTGGTTGAGTCTTGGGTGGATAGTCTGTAGTCTGGAAGGGGATCTTCACTCGTGTCACACGTGAAGGGGGGTCTTCAGGGTCCTTCTTTGGCATCGACTCTTTTGATGGGGATCTCTCTTCTGATAGACATTCTTGTTTGGTCAGGTTGTGAATATATGTGGCTGTATCTTCATGAAACTGTTCAACTTGATCTTCTTCTTCATTTTGCTCAATCTGATCAAACATACCTTCTGCCATCTTGATGAGTGTTCGCTTGGTTCTGCTGTGAGGCTCTCCGCTGTCCAGGCCGGAATATTTCAATCGCCTGCAGACGTCCATGAGAAGCTCTCTCTCCAACTGCCATAAAGCTGCACTCACCCGATCACGCAGAGGCTGCAAGGCTTCCACTGTTGCCTTGATAGGAGGTTCGTCTCTGGTTGGTGATGGTGATGACTCACTAGCGCCACCTTCTGGCTGGCTCGCCAAAATATGTTACACAATTGGAAATAAGGGGCCAACTTATCCTCCGTGAAACATATTTACGAGGGGGAACCCAAAAGTTCCCGGAATTTGGTCATAAAATACTAATAACTAGAAATTGGCACTCAGAGAGCGCAGACCTCCGCCACAGCTCAAATCAGTCACCAACAACCATAAGAACACCATATATAATCAAACATTGTGATCGGGGGTGTGATCGGAGTGGAGCGCTGCAGCGTGCGGTGCCTCTGTCTGTCGCCCTGTCGCCCTCTCTCCCTGTGTGTGTGTGTGTGTGTTTATCTGAAAAGGAAAACCAAAGAGCAACATAATTTGTTATTTTACTTCATTTTAATTTGAAAATTGACCGGATTCTCTCGTATTTTCCGTTCCTGACTTCCTGTGTGGTGCGATCTGCTCTGTCCAGCTTTACAACTGGCGGTGCACGGTGTGCGCAGCTCGCGGAGAAAACAGAGAGGAGCAGAGCGGCCGCGGTCCACGGCGCGAGCCGCTACGCACGCGCTGCTGTCCCGCGTCTCCTGTATGAACCATCAGATAGGTTAACAGGGGCGCCGATGTGGCAGTCGGTGCGCGCGCGCTTCCCACTTCCGCGTCGGAGGCGGCACGTCCTGTGTGAACCAGGCGTTTGTCGCCCCCTGTCGGCGGGCCTGCCCGACCATGTGAAAGACTCCCTATCTCTCAATGATAAAGAATCCTTTTAAAAATTCCTGGATCCAGACAGTGATCCAAGTCGCGACGTCGGTGAAAAAACTCTATTGTATTTTGTGCATTATGCGATTAATCGCAATTAATCGCAGAAAAATTATGTCATTAATCATGATTAAGAAATTTAATCGTTGCCCTGCACTAAAAGAAATAGTAATAAATAGAAAATAAATAGATAAACATAGTTAAAAACAGTCAGTCCCAGGTTCTCCACACAGGAGAGCTGTGTGAAACTGATGCTGTACCTCATGATTCAAGCAGAGTTGAGAACAGTGGCAGTCCTCGCTTGTTGTGCGCCCTGGAGCCCAGTTCAACCTTTGTCGCGCACAGTCTACAATTTACAAGACGCTGCAACAGTGAAGACAAATACCACATCCAATAAATTTGATAGGAGACAAATGGAGGTTGTAGTGTGATTATGGTGACACTGTAGTGAATCCCAGTGGTGGTATTACGTTTTTGTTTTTTTTTTGTGTGTGCTATTTGTCTTCACTGTTGCTGCGTCTTGTAAATTGTAGACGGTCCTTTAACCCCGCAGCTTTACCAGGTGATGATTGAAATCAATATTGTTTCTGCTGCTTGATAGACACTTTTAATAAGAATGAGCTTGTAGCATGTAGTCCACCTCACAACGATGGGATGAAGGCGCCCTTTGTATGTTACTGATGTTTTGTTAAAGAGTTATTGAGACCGCAAGTCCGTATCTGTCAATATGCTGCCAACTTTACTGGAATGTTCAGTATATGAATGATATAACTAATTTGTGGCCACGATTTAATTTTTTTTTACCATGTCATGTCCGGGGCTCCGTAGGTAATAGACCTACTGGTAAAAAACTTGGTAAAACTAAAAATTTCTTCTGTCAAGCATAGTAAGAGGCTCGTTGTCAGCAGACTATATTTCAGATTGTTTTTGCTGAAATGTCACCAGAATCACCCAGTGGCTAAAAGCAATTGGTGTTGTAGCTGTAAGATATCATACATAAAGAACTAGCGAATGGCTTTGATCAATCCCCTTTCAAAATGTTGCTGGTTCACTGTGTTAAAACAATACTTTCACACAGAAATAAACTGATGGTGCAATAAAATGTAAAACCATTCATTGCAATAATAACACCGAGGAAAAAGACACTACACACCATTTATCAGGAGCCTTTTAAAGTTTTAGAATAGTTGACAGTCATGTGGAGATGAGACTTTAATTTTATTAATGCACTCTTCAACTGAGGTGGAATCTTTTTTTTTTTTTATTACATGTAGGTGTGTTGAACTGTTAGCATCCAAATGATGTAAAGATATTGTGCCTGACAAATAGTTTGGAATGAATGCATGCAAAACTTTTCTTCTGTGGATTTAAAATTGTAGACAGTATTTCAGTATGAAATCCTTGAAGTTTGAGTGCTGCATGTGTCTTCTTGCATTCCTACATTAATGCAGGGTCGATGCTGAAGTTTGTCTAAAGAGGAACACAAGACCAGGAAGCAGATGTAGATGAGCAATCATCAGCGAGAGGTGTGTCCAGATCGATCCAGATCTCTGGATTGCTCTAACTCTCTCTGTTACAGTTGCCTCTGCTGAGCGAAGCTATTCAAATGTCAAGCTCATTAAAATATATTTGCGTTCGTCAATGGGCCAGGAATGTTTAAGTGGTTTGGCTGTCATCAGCATCAACATGGATGAGGCTCAGCAGCCGTCCTACGATGACCTGATAGCAGATTTTTCTTCCAGGAAATGCAGACGTGTGCCATTGTAGGGCCTGCAATCAAAGGGGAGGGGCACCAATTAAAAAAAAAAAAAAATCAACAATTGTATCTATTTTTTATATGAAAACATACATGTTTCCAATACATTTATTTCCTTATCACTTTAATTAGAATTTAGACTTCAGTTTCACATAGTTTTCCAGGAATACTGTACACTGATCCATACAGGGCTAAGATAAAGGTTTATATTGCGACAGAGGGTTTCCTGAACTCCCTGTGCTGTTTTCCATATAGAGGAAACAGCAGAGCAGTTTTTACCTGTCCCAGGTTTCTGTATCTGTATCTGGCCGCCGCCGTGTCCGCCTTCCCCGGAGCCCCGGGATGGTGACCTGACCCAGCGGCTGCAGCCCGCTGAAATTGCAACTCATAATGAATGATTAAACAATACGTGAGATGGCTGTACAGTAGGTTTGTTGTAGATAGCCATGATATCCGATACATCGGCTAATATATCGAATATCTTTTTTTTTCATCCCCAATATCGGCATTGGTATCAGCGCCAAAAATCCCCTATCGGCCGGGCTCTAGTTTTTAGTTTAATCATTCACGGATCTGACAGACGAATTAGCCCATTACAGTAATTATCATTTCTTTAAATGCAAGCAAGAAAAGACAAAAAATAAAAAGGGGGAAAAAAAATCATGATTTTCATCAGGAGGCAGTGAGGCCCACGAAAAGCTGCATGTTCTGATACCTGTACGGTCGAAATCAGCAAAGGACTCGTTTTATTGTGAGTCGGTATGAAATCGTTGATAATTCAAGAAAAAAAAAAAATCTAAGGACAAAATCACATTTAAGATGGCTGCATGTAATTTAAAATGAAAATATATTATTCAACATTTTTGGTTTGAACAAACACAAAGCTGAACTCAACCTGTTGGACGACATGTTATCAGTGATGGAAATACACATTAAAGGTATCCTGGAGGATCCTTAGAACCAATCAGAATTGTATGGTTCCAAATCGTAATTGGGCAGTCATAATGCCAATCAATGTGGGAATGCGTTTGCGTGATGACTAGGGATGGGACGAGATCTCGCGAGATCGCAATGCCGCGAGATTAAGTACGTTTATATAAGGCAAAAACTCTTTTTTAACTGGAATATTGACGGATATATTACATGGCGCACAGCCACATAAACACGTGCAAAACCCTGAATATGCTCATATTCATATTTAAAAACCCGGGCGAAAAGGACATGAAATACTGTTCTGCGCATGTTCTATCTGCAAGGAATCTTGGTCTTTTGAGTCCACAAACTACTTGTGATACAGTTTAATTGATACGACGTAAAGAAAATGTGCGGAAACGATCGTTCAGTTCTTCTCTTTTATTGAAAAAACGGTGCATCGCATCAATGCACATTTTACCATGTCTTGCCGGCTCACTCTTTTTCTAACAGCATGCAGAGAGAACCTGCAGCGGCTGCGGCGCCCTTCTTCCTCTGTGGTGTCTGTGCAAAATCAGGTTGAACATGCAAACAGTGCACCTAGTGGCATGAAGTGCAAATGCAGTCATGGCGTCGTCTGTGCGCCGCGGTTTGAATGGGAATCGGGGAACGAGGCGGCCGCCGAGGGCGCAGTGGAGAGCGGAGGGCGCTGTGGCCGTACAAGGGGCACTCCGACCCGACACCCCATGCTCAGACGCTGCATGTGAGTACCGCGTAGAAAAGAAGGGCCAAACGCGTGTTTTACTCGGAGATTCCTTTACGAGGTGGCGGACATTCAAAGCACAAAAGGGATTTAGGACTGATCAGGACGAGGGGAAGTTTCTGCTGGACAGGTAACCTGCTGATTATCCCATTCAAATGTGTTTCTGTTGCATAAAGAGACGCTACTTTATAGATCGTATTCTTATGTATGATTTAGTGCTGGGCAACGATTAAATTTCTTTATCGCAATTAATCACATAGTTTTTCTGTGATTAATCGCAATTAATCGCATTATGCACATAAAACAATAATGAATTCAAAAGTACTCTGTAACGATCATCCTGCGCCCAGTCGGGGACAGGGACCTTGTTTTCTTGCAAGAATTTTGCAAATAGCATAATTTAAAAATAATTTTACAATTCATCAAATATGATTTATAGTAACTTAAAAACGTAAAATACCAAGTCTTTACCAAGATTGCCACCCCCGACCCCCCAACACACACCAGCAAGAGCAGAGCAGAGGAAAAACGAAGTTTGTTATGAGCACACACTTCCTCAAACTTCATTCTATGTCTGACCTTCAGAAAGAGAAGGCAGGACAAATTCAGTCACGGCAAATTGTGCCTCGTTAAAGGTGCTGTAGGCAGGATTCGGCATCTCCGCCATCTTGCTTAGGGTTACCTAAGCAAGATGGCGATTTGACCCATCTAAAATGGCGTTTTGAAACCCAGCACAGCAAATCCTGTCCTATTTTCTCTGACATCACGCCCTTACGCAAGTTAAGCCCCTCCCACAAGAACATGCAACGAACGCCCCTCGACCAATCACGGTTAGAGCCTCAGGGGCTCTTCTGATTGGTCAAAGATACCTGGAGCTGTTGAGATTCCTTTTCAGCTCAGAACAGAGACAGATGGAAACACTGCGCCCTCGCGGTAGTGCAGTTATGCTACACTCCTAAAGGATTATCTATGGATACTCTAACATTTAATCCAAAGAAAACACAGAAAAATTAGCATTGATTAGCAAAATCCTGCCTACAGCACCTTTCAGACAGATTGTGTGTTGAAGGGAAATTGACTTTATTTTGCGTGTTTTCAGCGCCTGAAAAATGTGACCTCTGACCTCTTTGTGGGGTGTTCAGTGGATTCTCTGGAGGGACGCGGTAACAGATGGTTTCTAATGAAGACAGACGAGATGAAAACCAAACTGCTTTATTGAAATCTGGAGGCAGTGTTGAGTGGCGTGAGGCAGTGCTTCAGACTGGACCGCGTCTCTCCAGTCTCACCAAAGGCTTGAACAGAGGTTTACAGGCACAATCGTGAAGAGTTAGGAAAGACATTCTGGAAAAATACACTGAGAGTGAAATCCGTGGTCACGACAGACATTGTCTTAGTGTTTAAAGTTCGAGTGAGAAATCCCCTGAAAGCATCACAGAAGGTGAGCGTGTGGCGTGCGGCGGCTGAGACAGCTTCTGTCCTGAGAGACACGTGTGGAACACGCAGGCATTAATAGTGTGTGTGTGTGTGTGTGTGTGATTGTGTGTTTTTACTTGTGCTGAAGTGCAGAGCGTGAGGGTTTAAAACGTGTCTCCGCCGTTTGCAGACAGTACCCCGAATGCAGCGGACGCTCAGCTAAGGTGCTCGCAGTCAGAGTTTAAAGCAGAGACGTGTTAGTGTGCAAAAACACAAATACATTTCAATCCGTTTACATGGAAAGCTCGACAAATTTAAAAAACAGACAAACAAACAAACAAACTATGGTACAAACGATCGTCTGGCGTGAAGCTAAAACTGTTCACAGAGCAGCTCACACAGTCTCTGAGACACCGAGTCCCTGCTGGTCCGGAGGGTCAGGCGGTACATCTGCAACAAACACACACACACACACACACACACACACACACTTTTTAACACGTGCTTGACTTTTCATTTTAGTTTGATTTGTAGTACTTTTAGATAGTGCTGTCATGCGATCAAAAAAGTTAATCTAATTAATTACAGAATTTGTAATTAATTAATCTAATTAATCCCATTTTAATCTCATATCTGCTTTAGGTCCCCAAGTGAAGAATTCAAATTCAGGGACGTTACAGAATTGTAGTGCAGGGCTCATCAAACGAATACACAGAGAAGAGAAGATTTGAAATCCAGATTTTTGTTAATGATGACTGAAAGCTCAGTCAGGACGTCTTGTCCAAAGATAAACTCCAAGCCCAATCAGGCAACTTAAATAACACTTTCAGTGTGTTTCATTAAAGAAATTCAAAAGAAGAATAAGTTTAAGTACATCCCAGCAAACCAATTCGGCCTGGTGCACTATTCAAAAATGCAGTCCAAATATTGATAAAAAAAAATTCTGAAATAAAATAAGGCTGAGTCTCAAATAGCTGCTTAAGCAAACTAAATTCAAAATTAATACTAAAACTAACTTAATACAGCAATTTAAAATGAATACTACAAGTATAACATGCCTCTAAATAAGACAACAATTTCATTCACATTGAATTGCCACTCAAGTGTGCTATAATTAATCTTAGATTAATTTTTTTAGTGCACTAATTTGCGGTGTAATTAACTAATCTAATTAATGCACTAAAGTGACAGCCCTACTTTTAGAATCAAGGTCTGTTCTACCAAATATGACTAAAATGAATGAAAGGAGCTGTGTAGAAAACATGGTGAATAAACATGTTATTAAGAAACGTTTGATTAATTTACACATGGTGCTGCTTAAGACTCATTTCAATGTGTGAGGACTGTGTGTGTGTGTGTGTGTGTGCGCGCGCGCACTCACCGCAGCCTGTGTGTTGGGTTCCAGTCGGATGAGGCAGCCCACCTGAGTGCTCTTGGTGTGAATCACTCCGGCTCCCACAAAGTTTGCAGGATTCGGATCGACTCCGTCCAACAGAGCCACACCGAAACCCAAAATCTGTTCACACACACAAATGCACATGCACATTACAGTGAAGCGGGGCTCTAATTCCGGCTCCTGTTTATTCAGATGACAAAGTAAAACATCAGAACTACATTATTCTAGTTTTTTCCACTGCCTGGTTGTAACTTCAGGTTTCACTGTAAGCCAGTGAACGACAGTAAAGACGGACTGTGGGAGGCTGATGGGGGCAGAATCACCGCCGCCACAGCAGAGGAGGCTCTCTCACCTTGGCTTTGGTAACGTCGGAGTCCATCGGGTGATTGGCATTGAAGATTTTCTGAACCTCTTGTTGAGGACTGGGTACACAAGAGAGAAAATTTTAACCTTCTCCAACAAAACCAATGTGTGAGTCGGCGTGTCTAACATATGGTCAGCGGGCCAGAACTGGGCCGGTCCACCAGAGTCCAATTCAACATTTGGCCACCAGGGGCGCTCAGTCTGCACGATGTGAGTCAGTTCAGGTGATCGGGATTACTACACAATATTTCGATATTAAAGATGATTTTTAGACTCTGACAAGTTATTCTGGTCAGATTATGAACTAAATGACTGTATTTCCAGCTGCTTGAGTCCAGATGTTTTCTGTCTCTGAAGATGTAAAAATCCACTGACCTGTGATCTGTAAAGGTGAACTGAGGCTGAATATTGTTGAAACGACACTTGTCTTTTTTTAAACTCCATTTCAAGGTTTGTCTTGTGTTGCATTAGAAGATTTTGAATTCTAGATATTTATACATTAAAATGTAATTATTTAACGGTCTGCTCCACTGGAGATCAAACTGTTTGAGGCTGCTGAAGTAAAGTGAGTCTGACAGCTATGATCTAAATACTTTAAATCTCTGCCACATTATTCAGAGTGATACTGTAGGGCAGTGGTGTCCAACATACGGTCTGTGGGACAAAAAGCAGCCTGCCAGACGGGGATGTCAAACACTGATCCTATAAGTCCAGAGAGCTTCTCCTGGCTCCTTATTGGGGTTTCGGTGAGAAAAATAACCATCAGATTCAGGTGGACTGAGGCAGGAAGACCTCAGAAAGCCACAGGGGGGCGCTCCAGCTCCAGCAAACTACGAAAACCACCTGCTGTTCCCTGCTGGTCCACTGGGGGTCGCTGTGATCACCTTGGAACTGCAGCGAATTTAAAGACTAATCAAAGAGTGAAAATATTAAAGTGAGCTGCTGAAGGCCGATCAGCTGCTTGTTGTTTGAGTGTTTCTGGTGTGAATAAAGATCTCCTCAACGTCTTCAAACGGCGGCCCCGAAGTGACGCTCACGCTCCGAGCTGCTTCCAGCGCTGGAAGAAGTCTTCGGACGTCATCTCCGTGGGCTGGAAGAACTTGTTCAGCATCACCGGGAGTTTCACTGCCAGGTTCTGTAGAGTTCCCCCGTATCTGTACACACACACACACACACACACACACACAGAGCTCAGCTGTACGTTTGCAGACAGAGGTCGCTGCTGTTTGTCCACACACCAACCTGAACTGGATGTTGAGCACGGGAGCGTCCGTGAAGTCGGACACACACTCGATGTTGAGGATCTGCTGGACCTGAGCTCCTCCCTCGATCACGGGGTCGACGGCCTTGGCGTGGACGCTGAGCTGTGGGGGAGACGGTCAAGGACTGTGCAGACAGAGCAGCGGCGGCACACGCCGATCCAACAACTGCTGGAAGAAGGTTCAGTGAGGAGTCGCCGAGGATGAGGGCGAAGGATATGAGCTCTGAGTGCGTCGCTGCAGGACACCGAGGAGGTGAAACTGAGGAACTGAGTGGACGTCTTGTTACCGAAGAACACGTACATACGACCTGCGGGACAAAGACACACCAGTCCGTCCTCCTGCTCATCGATTCTCAGTATTCACCAAACAACTTTCAAGCTTAGAAGCACATTGACTAAAATAAAACCCAGAAATGTGCAGAAGACCGTCCAAAACTCACCCAGGTTCTGCCGGTACTCAGTCTTCAGTCCGATCTGTAGAAGCTGGTTCTCGAAGATAACGCCGTTGTTCTTACAAACAAACCTAGACGAGGGGAAACGCAGGAGAAGATTTACATGAACTCTCGTCAGAACTGGCGCCTTCTGTTCCTTCTCACACTGCAGAATGAAGCGGAGCAGTGTGATCTCACCTGGAGAAATGCTCCTCTGAAACCTCGGTGGTGGAGGAGGAGCTGTCAGAGAACACATCCACCAGCAGACTGGCGCCGGCCGGCGGGGCAGCCGAGTTCAGGTTCAGTGCGTCTGTGAAGGAGTGGCCGGAAACCTGCCGGAGCAGAAACGGCGTCCGTTATCCCGGAAAACAACAACGGCACAAAGCTTCAGCTCAGACAGCGGCAAACGACTCGCCACAGCTCAGTTCATCAGGGAGGAATTCCCTTCAACATGCAGGAGAGTCAGACTCTCTCACAAATATCACAAACTCTGATTATTTACAGTTCCCTCATGAAAACACACTAAAGTCTTCAGTTGGGACAGAAACCAGCCTGTCATGACACATTTAGCTCATTCTCAGGGCTCCACACGCGGGTTCTCAGCCCTGCTCTCACTCCATGGTGCCGTCACCATACCACTGGCCGAGGGGGCGGCGGGGCGGGGCTAAAGTAGGAGGGGCGGGGCCTGTCGGTGGGGTGGAGGTCCTCCAACAGGGAGGGAGGAGACTGATGGAGAGAGAGAGAGGAAGAGAAGAGGAGGAAGGAGAGCAAGGAAGAGATGAAGGTCAGGATCCAGGGAGGTAAAGAACAAGGAGCGTCTGACCCAATAAGGTGATCATGTTGGCCGTTTTCAATGTAATCAAGCCCAGAACGCTGGAATTAACTATCACATGACTGAACTTATTAAAACAAAACCTACAAACGATGAAATGACACAGAAATCTTAAATTCATCACAACACTGGCTTCATTACATTCAGAATGGCCAAAATTGTTCCGTTATTGGTTGTTAGAAGGAGCACAGGCAGTAAAATGAGAATATGCAGGACAGCGAGAAGAAGACATGACGGGTGGAGACAGGTCAGAGAATAAAACACACATTTATTCGTGTGCTGATTGATAGGATGGAACTTCCTCCCGAGAGCAGTTCCTTTACACTCCGGTGAATAAAACATGGAATCAGTGCAGACCGAGGCGTTCAGAGACGAACTGGAGCCGGACAGATCAGATGTCACCTTGCTGGCGGGCTCGGCGTTGTCGCCGCCGTGCTCCGTGCTGCCGTTGACGTTTCGCCGCGAGTCGTCGATGTCCGGCAGCTTCGCCGAGCCCTTCTTCTTCTTCAGCTTGGCCAGGATTGAAGACTCTCGCTCTGGGAACGGAGGCATCTCTTCTAGCACTGTGGCCTGAGGAGACGCAAATAGAGCTTTCATCATAAACTCACCTTACACAAGCTGATCGGGTCAGATTACAGCTTTAGAAAAAAAATAAAACAACCTCTAAATGATGAAAACGTCACATCGCTTTGAGTCAACCCAGAGACACGAGTGCAGAAAGAAAAGGTTTAGCTACAATTATTCAAATGTCTTAGAAAAAAAAAATAGCTGAAATCTTCACAGAAATGCAGGAGTATTTTCAGCATTAAGCTGATTTTAATCATAAATCCTGCTGAAAATTCTAATGAAATATTTTCAAACCAAGTCCTTCATATATAGAAGCTGAGTCGCTTCCAAAAACACAAGAAATTAATTTCAGCTTAAGTCCTTTTATTTTCCAAGAACAAAATTTAACACAAAATATTAGAATAATATTAGAATACTTAAAATATGTTTCTCAAGGGAAAAATAGAAAAAAAAGGGAAAAAAAAAAAACCAAATAAATGTCCTTTTTGTCATGTTGTTAGAATATTAATCATTATTTGAAAACCTGTAAGGTAAATTTACTCTTCTGCTGATATTTTTAATTCCACTCGGTCCTTCATGTATTTACAATTAAACATATTTATGGTGTTTAACACCTGCACTTAATTTCCTTTATTAAAATAATCTGATTACTTTTTTTCTGCTATATCTGCTCTGTGCCTTTAAACTGAGCAAACATTCCCATGATGCATCACTTCTAGCAGAACATTTGAACCTGTCATTCTGGTCAAAATGAAAACATTCATCAGATCTCAGTTGATTTTTTGACGTTAGCGGTGTGCCAATAGCCCTGATATTAAATCACTGCTGCAGAATACGAGTGTTGGTACAACGTTTCAGGCTGCAGGACTTCCTGCCTGCGACTGACCAGGATGTCGGTGCTGGCGATGCAGCTGAGGCGCAGGTACTCCACCGCTCGCTGCTGCAGCTCCACGTCGGCGTTCCGCAGCTGGCTGTCGGAGCGCAGGACGTCCTGGATGGTGGCCTTCACCTCGGGGAACAGGTTGATGAACTTGATGTACGCCGACAGGAGGAGCGCTCGAGTCGGCACGGAGCACAGGTGGAACTTGGAGTGGAGGAGGTCGAACTGGACCAGCGGGCTGGGAGCAGAAGAAGAAGCGGGGACAAACGTCAGGAAGCGGCTTCTTCCTGTCACGATCACGTCAGAGATCGGGTGAAATGTTCGCACCTTGAGCGCGAGTCGCCTGCGATGAGGTTTCCAAACTCTCCCAGGATGTAACCGCCCACTTTGACCAGGTTTTCGTGGCAGGCGGGAGCCTGCAGCGCCTGTGAGCGAGGAGAGGGTGAGGGAGGAACGGAAGGTCTGGAACAGTGCGTGGACATGCTGCAGAAAAGCTTTGAAATCTTTCACATATTTGGGAGCTGAAAACTTCATCTTTTCTGACATTGCTGCAACATATGAAGAGGAAAGTGTTACCAGATATGATGTGAAAGTGATGATTTTAAAAACAGGTCAGTCACGCCGTGAGAAAATCAACTTCAAATCAAACTCATTTCAGCTCAGGGGACAACTTTAATCAGACTGGACTTCGTGCAAAGAATTACAGGTGTGTATTTATTTTTTTGTGGAGAAAAATCCCTGAAGTTTCATTTTGAGTAACTGCATTTGTGATAGTCTAGTTTCACCTGAACCGGGAAAGCAGTGTCATAAAATCCTTTGAATTTAAACTTTAAAGCTTTTCTTTGTCGCGGAGCAGAAGAAACATGATGAAAGTGTCCATTTTGACAAAGGCTGTGATGTTTGTTAATTTCATGGAAAGGAACGGCTGTTTCAAACATGGCTGAAGACGACGAGTCTTCCTCTTCCTCGTTTAAACAACAGTGCAGTTTCTCTTGGCCCTCATTGACACTGGCTGCCTGAGCCCTGGGGCTTCGCTGCACCGATCGGCCAGAGGACCGCTCATCTCCGAGCTCACCTCGAACACCGTCTTGGCGGCGTAGCCCTGCACGTCGTCCCGGTTGATCACGATCTGGATGACTCGGTACCAAACCTCCTCGCTGACGTAGTCGCCGGCGATGCGGATGAGGTTGAGGATGGTGTCCACGTACCAGGTGTAGTCCACCGCGTATTTTTCCGCGAGGATCGCCACCTTGAGCACCTGAGGAGGGGGACAAAGCGGACTTTTACTCTGAAGTGAAGCAGGGAGAACCCTCCCGTCCGTCGGACCCGACGACCCACGATCTCCTCTCGGATGGAGTAGTCCGCCGTCTCCAGGTAGCTCAGCATCTCGGCCACGATCTGTTTGGCGTTGCTGCGGTCACACATGGCGTAGAGCAGGTCCACCGCCCGCTGGCGAACGCTCACGTCTCGCTCCGTCTGCGTGGGGAACAAACAGGAGGAGAACCTGGAGTCTGAAGCGTCACGTTAACGCGAAGCGTTTCGCTCGCCGGGGATTCTGCTGACTGCTACTAGCTGCAGGTAACTTTATCAACAGGAAGCTCTCCTCTCCTCTGTCCTGATAAAGAGAGACGTTTTTATCCTAACCATCCTAACCAGGGCTCGTAAACACTTTTAGGGCCACACAGTCTAATTAGATCTTCAGTCTACATTTTCTTAGACTGCTCTGTTTGGCGCCCCTGCTATAAACAGTTATCTAACAATTAGCTTGAGTTAAAAGATCAAATATTTATCGGCAAACAGTAAATGCTGCTGATAGCTCTTTTCACCCATTGCTTCTAAATGGTGAAAATTAGATTGTCTGATACTATTCTGTGTTTTTTATTGTTATACATATTTGCCATAGTAAGGCTTTGTGCAGCTAGCACAAAAATATATGTTTAAAATACTCTATAGATCTGAACCCTCACGCTGACACGCTACAAACCGCAACGAATGAATTAAACAGAAGAATCATGATAAAACCATTAAATTGCTTAATCACATTTATTTATTAGAAACTGATTCACTATGTCAGGTTTAGTGTAAGATGTTCATCTAAGATTGTCCCTTTTGGACATATCATCTTTACAACACTATACAGAAATGTCCATGTTTTAAGGAGCAGATCTTAACGTTTTCTTCCATTTTATTTATTTCTTTGTTCAGAATCTGTCTCAAGAACACCGACTGCCTCTTGTAAAGACTTTGGGAGGAGTTTGCATACTGATGCTTAAACAAAGACAACATTATGGAAGGACTGATTCAGACAAAGGGAATCTGCACAGTCACACTAAATCAGTGGCTTTTCATCACGTCTGCCTGCGGCATTTAATGAGCTGTTGAACAAAGAGTGTTGACACCGTGCCGCAGCACACTGATGGCTTTGGTGGATCATTCTGACAGACCGCTGAGATGAGTCAGGACGTTTAAACAGGCTCCCGCCTGCCTCTGGATTACTGGCTATGAAGGAAAGACGTGTGACTGCGACTCACTGCACCTTCAGAGCGTTGATGACGGTCTCTATGTGCGTCTTGACGGCCTCGTGGGAGAACTCGGAGCTGGCCAGCGTGCACATGCTCTCCAGGGCCAGGTAGCGCAGGTTGGTCTCCCTGTGCTGCAGGAACTGGCCCAGCTGGTTGCAGGCTCGTACCAGCAGGGTGGGCTCGCTGGGAGACGGGGCAGAACCACAGAGCTGCGGTTCATCGACTCATACAGACGCATTTCAACATGAGCGTCGCCGCCGCCGGCGGGTTGGGAACCGCGGCTGACCTGTCGTGGTGGATGATGAGGGCGATGGCTTCAAACAGAACGGCGTTCTTGGCGTTGGAGTGCTGGACCTTCTTGGACTTGGGGGGCTCCTGGGCTTTATTGAGGATCGTCTCGAGACACTCCGTCAGGCGGCCTCGAAGCGAAGCGTCCTCTGGAACGACCGAGATTACGTTTCTGGTGTTACAGATGCAGTGCAGTGGAATAATGATCAAGTGAGGTAGAGACGGAGATCTGCGCATCCCGGACGGGACGGGGCAGACGCTCGGCCGAGCTGTAGCGGCTACCTGGCGGAGGGTAGCACTGCAGCAGGCGCAGCAGTTTGACCGACAGCCACGGCGCCGGGACGAAGTAGTAAGTGTAGTCCTGGAGGTCGATGGACGCCGACGTCACGATCTGGACGGGACAGAACGGGGAGTTTAACCGGCAAGCGCTACGGGGAGGCGAGCCGAGGGTCCGGCTGACCGACACCCACCCTGCTGAGCCGCGTTATGGCCAGGGACAGCGAGGTCTTGAACTCGTCGGGACTCTTCTGGGCCAGCGTGGTGATGAGGCTGGTGGCTGCTGTTACCACGCCCTGAAAACACCGCGACAGCGTCAGCTTCACAGGAAAACTGGAAGGAGACTGGAAAGGTTCATTTCTACACGAGGAAACTTCTGGCTTTAGTATTTGGAACCAGATCTGTTGAGCATCATTCATCGGCCTTTGTTTTACTCCTACTTTGTCGTACTCATTGAGGTCAAGCGTGTTTGAGCGTAAAGGTGTAAAGGGGCCACGGTGGATCCAGTCTGACCAGATGCTGATCGTTGAGCAGGTGGACCACCCGGGCGGTCCACTCCCCCATGGGTATGAGGTCCGGGGACGTCCTGTTGAGCCGCAGCAGGCAGAGAGCGGCACTCTGCTTCACGCTGTCCACGGTGTCTCTGCAAAAAAAAAACAAAACACACACAGTCACTTTCAACCACCTGACAGTAAAAATGAATTAAAGCCGAGAACACTTTCAAAAAGGCCGTTTTAATGCCAGATACCCTGCCACCAGGATGCGGGGGATCTCTGAGGCGAAGGCCTCGGCCATTTCTCTGCTGCCCACGTTTGCGATGCAGTGCAGGGCGAGGTTCATGAAGGTGGGGTTGCGGCTGGAGAGGTCGTTCTTCAGCGCGTTGTTGATGAGACGGATGAGGTCGCTGTTGGAGTTGACCAGCACTGAGATGAACAGGTAACCCTGGAGGAGACACAGCAAAAGACGGAAGACTAGCATTAGCCTCAAAGACGCGCTGTCAGGGAGTTCGTAAAAATACCCATAATGCAACAGCTGGAGGAGAGGCTTTTTGGGGCATTTTACTGGATGTTGCACCACAATGTATCACAAAAATGGGCTTTATGTTGAAATTCCAGTCATTTTCTAAAGTAACTGTTTGGTTTAAAGAAAGCATAAAGATCTTAATGACACATGTTCTGCGCCACTGCAGAGAGAAAGTTTAAATTTAATGGTTATTACAGCACTACTCTATCAGTCCGCCTCACTTAAGCTGAAATTGGGCTGAATGTGGCCCCTGAACCGAAAAGTGTTTGACAACTTAAATTGAATCCAGACTATTCTTTCTTAAAACTGTAAATGTTCCAGGTAAAAATGAGTAAAACATTTAATATTCAGGCTGTTTTGTTCTTTGCTATTAAAGTTTATGGCGTCATCATGATGAGATTTAAGGTTTTCAAGCAGAAAAATGGCAGGATTAAAAAAAACTATTCAATTAATTAAAGTTTTCAAATTGTTCTGACTTATTTTGATCCATATCAGATGTTATTTCAACTGTAAAAAGCAACTCAAATAAGAAAACCATGTCAGAAATCAAATTATTAAAAAAATTAATTATAATGTTGAACAATTTCACATAAACAAGTTCCATTTCTGTGATTCCAAGAGGAAAAGAAGATAGTTTGGTGCAAAGACAAATCTCCAGGTAACCTGAACTGACCTCAAGCGTCATTGATTAGACTTTGTCAATTTTAGGAGTTTCACAAACTTCATCAGACAGCTGTACCGAACAACACACTGCATAAAATTTTAAAACTGAGTGATTTGTTTTAAAGAGATTCTGCACTTTTCAAGCCCACCAAGTCTTTTTCCATTGAATCACTCCAACATAACACGACATGATCACAGTATTTTCTTTGATACTTCAATCCAGTTTAATTAATTTTCAGAGCTCCAAGTCACAACGCAGTCATCTCAGCATAAAAGCACAAACTCTGGTTTTATTAACCGAACGACAGCTTTAAGAGTCACTGATATCAACTCCCAGACCATAGCGGTATACGTACGATTTGTTTCTCTGTGTACTTGTTGGAGCTGAGCAGGTTGACGGCCTCCATGTGTCCGAAGTCGATATCATGGCCCAGGAGGAAGATGAAGAGCAGCTTACACACATACTTCTTTTTACTGTAGCCGTCAAGAGCTTTGTCTCCTGTGTGGACACAAGGTGTCATTAACAGTCTAATGTTAGGCCGAACATGCTCACCAACATCCGTTCAAAGCTCGACTTTTCATTCAGCAGTCATTAAGAAAGACATCCGGCCTTTTCTGATGTCCGAGCTTCATTTGTCACTCTCATATTTGTTAACAATCAACATATAACACATGGCAGTTTTCATCAAAACATCCCAACATTTACAGCAACTACTGTAGTCGCTCAACTACTTTTAAAAACAGGAACAAGTGTAATTAGGGTTGCAAAATTCCGGGAATTTTCAAAGTTGGAAACTTTCCATGGGAATTAACGGGAATATATGGGAATGAACAGGAATATGGAATAAACGGGAATAAATAAGAAATTTACCAAATTGAAGGTTGGCCCTTAACAGTGAACTTAAATATAGTTGGGGGGAATATATTGTAGCATAGTCTTGGCTAAAACAACCAGATTTAATGCAAGTCCACTCTTCAATCACATGCACACTGCTTACTGCAGGGCTATTTAGGGAATTTCCAGTTAATTCCCATAAATTCCCCTAATTCCAATGGAAAGTTTCTAATTTGGAATATTTCCAAAATTCCTCAGCTTAACTTTCCATGGAAAGTTTCCGGAAATTTTCCACCCCTTTGCAACCCTGAGTGTAATAAAGAGCTTGTCTTCAGCGTGCTGTGCAGCAGTGCTCAGCACCAACCTTTAAACTTGGACCGGATGTTGGCTAGTTCTTTGTTTATCCTCTTGATCTCGGCTTCTTTACTTTTACCTGCAAAAAGAAGAAGATACTTTAGGTCAGAGATACTGGAGTGATGGATGATGACCCGAAAGTGGCTCTTTTCCAGTTGCGTGCAGACTTGAGCGCACCGTCCCAATCAATCTGGCTGTGAACGTAAAACTACTAGTGTTTTGTTAGAATATAATTTTCAGATAAGATACAGGATTATATTAATGTTATTATTGAATACCGAGAAAAGGTAGGATTAAATAAGTTTTACTTCTTCCTATCTCGCTTCAGAAATGCTGAATTAGATATATTTGTGCGCCAGTGTGTGTATATAGATATGTATATACATTCAAAATGGTGTGAAAATATATTTTTTTCTTTCTTGTAGATTTTGGTGCTTTGTACATGCTTTGACATGTCTACAACACATTAACAATAAAACAAATAAATACAAGCATAACTACTGACTAAATTGTTAATTGTTTAAATTGTGGAAATGCACAGAAGTGTTTCCAAACCTGTTTCCCTCTCTAATCTTATAAGTGAATATAATAAATTGAAGCCAAAGCAACAACCTTCTTCAATCGCTGAACTGTTTCCATTTTTCTTTAATGTGAGATACTATTTTGCATGATAATAAGACAAGAAAACACGCAGATTGTACTTCCTCAATATTTCAGATGCACCTGTGAAACACCTGCTGCTGCACACACATTAAATGAATTTACACAGCCTGCAGACTGTGAGTGTTTTTCTATATCTCCATTGAAATCGGAGGTTGATTTCATTGTTGATCTTGCCACAGAGTGGCACCTTGTATGTTTTTACTGTGCAGTAAACGCTGAACACATCACAACTCCAGCTGTTATATTAACGTAAAAGGCGGTTTCAGATGAGGAGACTGGAAACACCGAGCAGGTTAACAGGTTCCCTGAGAGGGAAATGTTGATCCCAGACACTTGAGAGGGCAGAAAGTGTGTATTTCCGTGCACTTTTCGGGGCGCTGGTCCACGCCCTTTGACATGACGTTAGCAGTAGCTAAAGCTAGTTTTTAATTAGCCGGCGGGGGCTTACAGCTGCGGGGTGTTTGAGTCCAAAATCACTTTAAAGGTTCACTTTTAACAAACCTGTGCACGGAAAGAGAAAGACGTACAGTTTTTCATTAAGAAAGCGTTCCTCTGGGTGTTCCCGGGGCGCCCAGTCGTTCCCCCCGGCTAACTTGTCACTAGCGTACCCGAGGAGGAGAAGTGTCAGTGAAGGTGATGAAAACAAACTTACAGTTCCTGATGTCGGAGATGAACACAGCCAGGCCGCGCATCCCGTCCGCTTTTGACACCGTCGGCATCGTGTCCCCTCCTGTTACAGCCTCTCCAGGATTTCAGAGTAACGTAACGGAGTAACGTGACTTTGTTTCAGAAGTTGTTTTGCTACAGCAGCTAGCTGAGCACTCCAGGGAGGGAGCCCCCGATAAGTGACGGAGGCGCCGGCGCCGGCCCCGTTCCAACACATGGCACCACAAACCCTCCGGAAACCGCCGAGCGCCCGGCCGCGTTCCAAACATGTGGGCTTCATCCAATGACTGCACCAGTAGCGTGTAGTGCCGCGTGTCACCGCAGGGAGCAGTGTTGTAAACACAATCACAGCCTTCACGATCAGCGCTTCTTTTTATTTTTTTCCAAAAAAGAAGTAAATCCAACTTTACTTTTGGAGAACTTTTCATGGAAGAAAAGAATGAAACGCAAAGTGCTTTGCACAGAAAAATCAATATAATGTCGCGATTGAAAGTACTGCCAAGCCAAAATGCTCGTGTGTGGTTTTTTACCTTGTGTTTTTTGTGTGTGATTTTTATTGTGTCTTTATGTAAGTATGTAAGTTCTGGCAATGTGTTTTAACATAATAATGATTAAAAAATAAGTATGGAGACACAGAAAAACAATTTGTCATGACTGCATATAGACTGTCTGTATACTGAGAGTTATCTGTCTGTATTTCAGTCTGTAGACTTCAACTAAAGGATTATCAAGTGTTAGTCTGCAAAGATCTGACAATCACAATTTTCTGTTAAGGAAAAAAAAAAAAGAAAAAAAAAAACCTTTCTGCTTAATTTTCCCAGATTTGCCCTTGTCTTGGTCCTAACTGTCCACTCAAGTTTGACGTTTCAGATGAGACTGAGTCTGAAACAAGGAGGCTTTCTGCAAGCTGCAAAAGTCAGACACCTGTTTGGAAACAGGACCCCTCATTCACCACCAAACCACCTCTGTCGTTGCTCCAACCGTCTAACCACTACATGGGCCTTTTTCTCTCTTTTCAGATTCGGTTGCACTGACTTTTTGAATTTGGATGCCTTCAGCTGTGTGTCACATGCTCCTCAATCTATTTGTTCTTCCGATGACGGAGGATTCCAAAAAGGACACTCAAGAGAGTCAACGTTTTAGCTTCTTTTTCCCTTTTTGTTGCCCAGGCTTCAGTGGAAGATTATTCTGACTAAGCTTTGCTCTGTGCTTCTGCCCAAGTTTCCTCTGCTGACTTTGTGTTGAGTTTAGACAGAGGTCTGTGCTCCTACAGCATTTCTGAACTTTATAGATTTAAAAAAAAAAAAAAAAAAATACTAAAAAGGTGTATTTCTACATATGGGTAGAAATGCTTGAATAAAACAAGCTAATTCCTCCCACTCACCTTCTGTATGGACCAACAAAGACATGACTGATATGTATCGCGTAAATCTGTGATTTACTGGTATCACACGCAGCTCCTGCTGCTGCTCAGTGTTTCTAGTGAGTGACCATGGAAATGTTGAAATCAGCTCTCAGTCTGAACCAGCAGAAGAACATATTATGACCTTTATCTGGAGTTTGGTTTCATTGAGAACAGAGACAGAAGACCAAAACGTGTTGTTTAAAAAAAAACCCTCTTTGTTATAAATTAGTTATCAAATTTTGAATCAATCATAATTCCACATCAATGTGGTAAAAGAATAACTATTGAAAGAAACACTGATTTTTGTTTGGTTTCAGTTTACGATTAAAATTTTGTTTCCATGTTCTAATAACTTTTAAACTTTTGTTTCAATGTAATTGTCTTATTGATTTTAACTGAGTATTTCTAAGCATTTGTGTTTTTTTCCAAAGCTCATACCTCTAAATATTTCACGTATTGTATCTCAGTGTTTCCACAAATTTTAGGCCCCAAAAAAATCCAGCTCTAGCTTGAAATTTCATAACAGAAAAACAAAAAGACAACTGTTTACTATGATAAAAACCAAGGCGTTAGGTTAAGAAAAATACTGTCAATTGTAAACGGGCAGAAACTGAACTGCTCTGCCATGTTCTATATTATTCTGTCTTTATGTTTAGTTTGCAAAATGTCCAGGCTTTTATGGAATGATAAAATCCTCTTCCAGACGAGTTTTAATGCTGAGTCTTTCTCATCTCGCACACAGAGGGTCTCTGTGTTGGTCTGCAGGATACTTGACACCAGGAAGCAGCGTCGTAAATCACACAGATAAACTGGGATATCATTGTTGAAGACAAGCAAACCCCTCAGAAAAACCCTGAAACTCTTCCTCCTAAACACAAGAATGTCTAAAAGAGGATGTGAAGTTTTCCACTTATCAGAGGGATACCATCACGAGTCTGCCTTGTATGAGCAAATTGCAGAACATCAGATCAGAAAAAGAAATGTGGCAACTTATTCTCTTGAAAGTGCAGTTTGGATCATTTTTGCTCAACTTTGAGGTGACTCGTTGGAACAAAATTCTGAGTAGAAGATAATTTCTATTATGTTTTCATCATAGAAAGCATGATCCTGTTGTGGCCCACAGTTTTTCAGTGAGCTAAAGTCTTTTGAGACGGTTACAATCTGCAATTTCACCTCAAGGTGGCAGTAAAGCTTGTGCAATATACTTTAAAGTGGTCAAACAAACTCACCTGTGTCCTCTACTCATCTCTGCTACTATTAAACCACATTTGAAAAGCAGTAAAGAAAGTGACAGCTGGACGTGAAGACTGATGATAGCAGCTGTTTCTGTCCCAAGTCACAGGTCTGAAATGAAGAAAAATACACAGTGCTGTGTGTTTTCAGGTCTTGATCTCTCTGGTCCGTGTGGTGTCAGAGATACATTAAACACTTCAAACTCCTGATCACTTTAACATCCAAGATGTGTCATACAATGGTTGATATTAAAAGTAAAAAAAGAACATGCAAGTTTACTTATTGTTAAGTTTATTAAAGTTTTTTTTTTACTTACCACCAAAAGTTATACAGTTAAAAAGCTAAGCCATTCCAAATATATGTTTTGTTTTTCTCCTATTGTGATTTCATTTAAAAAATTAACAGTTTATGAGCTGACCATATTTTTTTAACTTAATTTCTTCACATTTCTTCCAAACCCAATAGAAGCGTGTTAAGACACATTGAAAACACAATACTTGAACTAGTTGTGCTATTAATCAATAAGTAATCGACAGACGGAGCTTGGGTGGAGCTTTGTGAATGTATGACTATTATAACTTTGACCTCATAGTCACTGATTGTCCCTTTCTTTGATTAACCATTCTTTAAAGCAATTAAGAAACATTTCCATCCTATTTCAAAAGGTTTTATTGTGTGCACTAAAATGTTACTAAGTATACCCCAATAATATATCCAGTGGCTCATATTATGGTCATTTTTTTCCAAAAATTGTTTTTTTTCTTTGAAAAAGTGTGCTTTTCATCCATTTTACACTTTAGAACTGACTGCATTGTCTGTTAATGATATTTATCTTACTAGAATAAAAAAATTCATGCATTTTATCATTCAATATGCTCTTTGTAAGTGTTATTGAACAATTCAAAGTCAATTTAAAGACTTAAGCAAATACTCAAAATATAGCATTGTATTTGTTTGTGCTATAGGATAGAAAATAATACATCTAAATATCAAACTTTCACTGGTTACATGTTCCTGTGTGATTAGCTCTCCTATAGACATCATATAAGTAGACACCTCGCTGAGGGTGGAGCTGGAGAGGCGTGCCTACAGCACCGCCATCTTACTGAGGTGGACTGGAGCAGCAGCAGTGCATCTACAGAGGTGAGAGGCTTTCGTTCATCTTAGAGCAGAATTATTCACTGAATTTTCCGTAGATTTCCAAACCGTTTGATTTATTGAAAACTTCATAAATGTAGCTATGACATAAGATGCCAAGATTTTTAAAAAACCAAATCCAACACAAAATAACAGGAAAAGATGCGGGAATTTTTTGTCCCTCTGGTGGATGTTCTAATTAAACCACTGTAGGATCACTTTACTTGCAAATTGTATATAAAAATTAACAAGAAGAGAACTGGTCGTTAAATAGTGAAAATAATCCTAGAGGGGTCAGATTTAATCCCTACTCTGCCTCCAGGTTCTTCACAGAAAATACAGCTCACTTCACATAATTCCACATGTTACTGGTGCTTACAGCTGGTGAACTGACTAAGTTGAGACCCTGTTTTCACTGAAATACATTAAAAACACGAATTAGTTCTACTGATCATGTTTTGTTACAAACCATGAAAATGATTGATCTCAAAGCTGACATGAAATCATCACATTGTTCATTCTGATATAGTTTGAGCTTTCAAATATTTTATTTTCTGTGTTTTAGGGCTTTGTTGGGGGGTTAAAATTGTAAAAATTGCAGCTTTTATTTTTCCCAAAGGTGGCTGGCTTCAGTGGATGCTAAACCTGACCAAAAGAAGATGCTGGGAAGAAGATTGAAGGAAGATCAGACTAAATCTGGATGAGAGACACTGATGCTGGATGCCATGGCCAGAACAAAACATCATCAATAAACGAGTATTTTATAGTTATAGTTGTTTGCAGATATGCAGATGATTTTAATGAGACAGATGTTGCATCTGAGGCGTTCCTGTTTATAGCATTTATCATGTTGAAACTCAGTATGTATCAAAGTGAAATATACGTTAGTAATTAATATAGAAATAGGAATATTGTGATGATTAAAAGATAGTAATAGAAATAAGAATCTTAATAGTGATTATGAAATTTAAATATAAAAAAAACTTTCATTAAAGTAATGGTGATAATAATAGATATAACAATGCAATATAATAATAATGATGATCAGAATCATACAATCATAATATCAATAGCAAGTAAAATATACACGCCTGAACAGTTTATGAGTTCATTTCGTTCTGTTTATATCTGTGTCCTCCATGTCTGATAAACTGGAAGAGAAGTTGAAAAACTGATTGATTTGTTGTCACTTTTTTGGTGAAACTTATCATTCCTCAATGTGCTGTGGAGGCGAGGCCCACCCCAGCAAGATGGCCGCCACTCAGGCACTTCGGCGTGAATGAGGCGTCTACATTATATGATGCTCGTGAGCTCTCCCATGTCACAATGGGGATCCATAGTTAGAATCCAGGAAAGGGAGGCCTTTCTGTGTGGATTGTGCGTGTTTTCCCCATGTGTGTGTGTGAGTTTTCACCACATATTCTGGTTTCTGCCCACAGACCAATTTACATGTGTTTGAGACTACTTGGTGGCTAATTTGCCTCAAGGCTTAAATAATAGATGTGTTTGTCTTTTTGTGTTTTGGATCGAAACCAAATGCAGATGTTCGTGCTATAATTTGGGAAGAATGCAAGAAAAATTACAATATTTTCTCCACTTGTTGACAGTATTATATTGATCATCTAATAAAAGAACCCTTGATGTTTCCTGCATCTGCTCTCTGGCGCCTCCGGGGGAATTCCCCCCTCACACTCAGACCATGCTGATCCATTTCAGTTTAAGTTCATTTTTCAAAATAATTTAAATAAGTGTGCTCTAAAATGTGTTAAACACAGGCCTGAGGACCGAAACTGGCCCACAAGAGGTTCCATCAGGTTCCACACTGGGTCATAGTCACAGAACCACCAAGCACATTCTTAAACCTTCCAGGAAAAGATTGATCTTTAACGCTGCTGCACAACACTGAGGCCCGAGCTGAGAAATCTTCCATCTGTCATGATGACAAGTGGTTGACTGGTAGACATGGTAGACTGTGAGAATTTTCTATCTTCAATATTGTTTGTTTTCTTGAGAAGATATAGATATCCTCGTCACGCATTCTGTGCATCTGAACAAATTAAAAATGTAAAAGTTTAAATTTAAACTCTTACTAGGGCACTATTTTACCACTGAAGTTGAAATCGAGTTGCATGTGGCCGCTGAACTAAAATGTGTCTGACACTCCTGGATTAAAAAAAGATCACAGTGGGAAAAACGTCCCCAGAATCCCTGCTGTTTCATGCCCTGGCTGAAGCTCTTTGGCGCCCTCTAGAGGTGTCTCACTCCACATTCCCGTTAGAATTTAGCTTCTTTTGCGAAAAGCAAGGGCCTGCTCTGATTGGCTGACTCTCCTGTCAATCATAAATCCGCCTCGCCGATTGGTCTAGCGACACTGCCTTCGTGAGTGAGGGCGGGGGAGCTGGGTGTTGCCTCCGCGCACGGGCTGGATTCAGGATTTGTGCTCGAGATCCCCGCGGGTTCACGTCTCTGCTGCCGCTGCTGAATAACACACACACACACACCTTCTCACGGACCACCATGGGAGTCGAAGGCTGCACCAAATTCATCAAGTACTTGCTCTTCTTCTTCAACTTCATCTTCTGGGTGAGCAGCGCGCGCGCTTTTCTTACGCATTGTGTGTGTGTGTGTGTGTGTTCACTTTGTTGCGCAGCGCCGCCACCGCGAGCTTGTTTAGGCTGGTCAGATAACGGTGCTCGGTACACGGACGACGGTCCCGTCACACCTCGCTGGGCTACCTCAGAAAAACAACCAGGCGTGTCCCACGAATCAGGGATTCAATAACGAGTCGTGGATTTTATTTCATTTAATTTTAATTTTTACATAACTACGCGTTCACGTTTGGGAATACGGTGGGCAGATCGGAGGTAAACACGACGCGTCCCCCAGGATCTAATCCAGAGTGAAATAGACCGCGGAAAATAATGTCCTCGGCCCGTTAATGAGCAGCCAGCTCCCCGAGTTTGTTTGCTGGGACATGAAACACGCTCCAGTGATTGTAGGTCAGAGATGGGGCGATGTGGAGGAGTGGGTCACGGAGAAGTTGTCAGTTTTACTAGTTTTCTGCTCTTGCTGTGAAGTGCTGCAGCTTCTGGAGAATGGCTTTGTTTGGACTCCGTCCTCCACCCAACTCGTGTGTGTGTGTGTGTGTGTGTGTGTGTGTGTGTGTGTGTGTGTGTGAATGAGTTAGTGAGAGAAGGGGGGGGGGGTGACATGGTGGTTTCCATTTGGTGAGTCAAAGCCCTGTTGGGTAATGGATCATGGAAAGATTTCTGGGTAGTTTCTACTTTCCTTGGTTTCGTCAGAAACTCCTCCTTTTCCACTTCCTTCCACACTCTCATTACAGTTTCACCCGGACTTGTTCTCATTCTGCCGATCAATCAGAAGCACTTCATTGTAAGAGTGTGGTTTTTAATCCTGAGTTAATCAGACACATTGTTTTCTCCAATGGCCTGATGTGCTGTGTGGACAGCGAGTGCCTGGCAGTAGATGTATAGAAAGCAACTAACACACCGTTTACTCAAGTAAACAATCTGCTGAAAACTGTATTGAAAAGTTTTGGTATCAATCGCCATATACACTGGACCATTAGAAAAATAATAAACGCTGTAGTTTGCATGCCAGGCCACTAGATGGTGTTGTGTTTTTGTGATGTGTTTATAGTGTTTCAGAGATGCAAAAGAAAACTTTAAGTTTTCACTTGAAAAAAGTCGTCATATAAGCAGAACCTATTGTAATCTAGCAGATTAAATCAATAAATAGCCAGATACAAACTCCCCCTGCCTGTTCTGGTCTGCAGCCGATGCTAAGCTTTTTAAGTTTTCAGAGGTGTCTCTGAGCACAAGCAGTGATTCCCACCACAATACCTCATCTATTAATCCCGTGAGAGGCCTGTGATTTCTACAGACAGTTTAAAAGGCTCAGTCATTGCTGAGTGAAATCATTCTTGTATTGCGATGACGTCCTGCCTGACACGATGGTGTTGGGATCCATGGAGCATATTCACTGTCCTCCTGTTGGGTCTTGTCTGGATGAATGGGCGGCCCATGCTGTGGGTGAGGGTGAGGTATTCCTCTGCATTATTGCTCCAGACTACTTTTGTAATCATCGGCCGGCGTTCACACGAAGGGGAGGAGGGGGCTGTTTAGTGCCATGGGTGGTCTTTGTGCCTTTGGGCGTGTCTTTCCCGCTGGATGGAGACAGCGGCGGGCCGCCTGCAGCAGCCCCGTCTGCTGCGAGGTGTTGGCCGACAGCTCTGGGCGTCAGCGTTTTTTCACGTGGTCTCAGAAGCTGTTCAAGGACGCTTCATCGTCCCTGTGTCAGAAACCAGCGCAGCCAGTGTGCTGGTTTGTGTGAAACACTGAAGATCTGCTTCAGATTGTCGTTTAGGACTTCATATAAGCAGAGACATTCAGTGCTCGCGGCTACGTTTACAGCGGTGCCATTGCTCAAACTGCTGTGAGTCACAAGTTACCGGTATTTATTCACCACAAGTTGAGACACTTTGTGATGACTGGATGTGCTTCATCTGGAAAAACTCAGTGAAAAATTCAGAGGGATCGGTTCATGTATGGACCCGTCATGTCACCAGCTAATCACGGATTCACTTTGTTTGTGATTCTCTCTGATTTGCAAATGTTGCCAGATTTTTTCAAATCAGAAACACAGTGAGACATTTAATGTATTATAGTTCAGACCAGTTTGTCTGGAGTTCCCATGTTCTCTCTGAGCCTGCGTGGTTGTTCTTTGGCTTCTTTCTGCACTCTCTTTGTGATTTTTACCTTAAATAGATGTACATGTTTGTTTTGAGTGATTCTACCCTGGACTATGATTAGCTCAGTGAAATTAGTTTAGATTAATCTATTTATTTCAGCAGCTGATAGATCTCAATTCTATACTGGCATTAAGATTAACTGGAGGATTTTTGATGTTATTTAAGAAGCTGATTAAGTGCTAAATGCCTCCAAGAAAAGTTTAATGTCCATTTATCCATATTGTTTTTATATACAGCTGGAAATAATGAATTAAAAATTGTCCCGTCACTGTAATACTTTATTAGTAGCTGCTCCATAATGTTAAATCACATTGAAACCTTTTGATCTGCATCTTTGTTATTAAATAAAACATTTTCTGAACTGCTCAGTTTTATCAAATATTAATGAAACTTACAAAATCTTCTTTTTTAGAAAAGCAAACATTCCTTTTTTTGTGTCAAGTCTGTTAATTGGATTTTCACATATAGAAGCAGCAATGACAGTCGTAAAACAATACTATGTTACTGATGTAATTCAAAGAGTACAGCAAACGACCCACAAACCACCCCCAGAGCAAAGAAAAGAAGAAAGAAAAAGAAAACTTTCAGAACAAAAGTACCTGATCAATCCACAGGAATATTACATACTATGCCATCCACATATGATAAAAATGGATTCCAGGTCCTTTCAAATTTACTGGCAGCACCACACAGGGTCAGCCTGATGAAAAGAAAACATTCCTAAAATTTGAATGTCGTCTGTTCAAGCATTAGTGTAACTTTTAGTGTTAATTGTAAAATCAGCTGTACCGTCTTGCCGTGGTTAAATCTCTCACCTCACTGTAAGAATTCCTAGCTAGATTCCAGTGTGTGGATGCCTGTCTGTGTGGAGTTTGCATGTTCTCCCCAGTGGTGATTTGCTCTCCGGAAAAGTGGATATACACTCAGTTTTTGCTTTCTTTTAGTGCAGCAAAGAAATGCCTTTGTTTTTTGGAAATGGCAGCCTCGTCATGACCTCTGATTGGCTCGTCAGCCCTCATGCCGCTTGGAAAACCTACACAGTAACCAATGAAATGGGTGAATGCAGAGAGTCCAAACTGTCACTCCTCGTGTGCTTGGGCCTGTGTTGGCGAAGAGGCCGTGTATCAAGCTGATGGTGAAGGCCTGTGGTTTCCTGCTGTGTGCTTATTGCGTTTCACAACAGATCCCAGTAGCAGTCTGCTGAGGCCAACCAGACTTCAACTTCCTGTCTGAGGAAGAGTGTGTTATCTCATGTGTGGTGTGATGGCTTCATGTACCGCTCATATCTTCACTGAACTTAGTGGTTTCTGGGTATTTGAGCAGTTCGAACTGAACACTCATTTTCCGATAAGTTTGTCTCAAAATGTCGAGGAGAGCGTGTTTCTGGCGTGTCGCGTTGAACCGGATCCGCGGAGTTAAAGAAAGCTCGTCTGAGGGTTTTCCGCTGTTTCACTTCCATATATCTGTCCTCCTGGTGCCCACACGTCGCCAGCCTGCTCCTCCTAATTCCTGATCTGCCCATAGAGGGTTGAGTCACATATTACTCACTGTTTTTATCATTGCTTTGTTTTACTGTCATGAAATGTGGCAAGATTAAACCATCCAAGGCTCAACAGATAATACAGATGTCTTGCAGTCCCTGTTTTTCTTGTCTGTATCTTTTTTATGTTTTTTTTTTTTATTAAATCTTTGATTCAGCCATAGCACCTGAAGACAACTGCAGTCAAAACATGAATGTTTCTTTACCATCTGTGTTCTGCCTAGTCTTTTTCTTTTTTCAAACCAGGTCAGTATGTCATGTTTGTTATCGACATAGGATGGTGTCAGTTTATCGCATTTTTACTGTTAATGATTACTGTAAGGAAGTACAATTTGTTTGTATAGCGCTTTTCACAGAGCAGTCCGTCACAAAGTGCTTCAGAGTGGCAGAGAGTCATATAAAGATCAAGATATAATGATAAAAGATTATATAAACAAAGCTTGATACATAACAGGTCGTATGAAGAGTGCACAGTACATAAGATGAGAGAGAGAAGATATCATATAAACAGTACAGAATACATAGTACAGCCCAGACAATGCTGTCGGTTTGGACAAGAATGCTTTTTGGAACATAAATGTTTTTAAATGTTTTTTGAAAGCATCCACTGAGTCCAGGGAGTGCAAATCTAGAGGAAGTTCGATCCAAAGGCGGAGCGCGGTAGATTGGACCTCTAGTTTTAAACTGTGATCTAGATCCAGTTCCAGTAGTTTCATCCAGTGAGAGAAGGTGACGTGCGACTGATTTGGTGTCGAGATATTTTGGGGTTTCGCTGAATATCTGAGATTCTTAAAGAGTAGCTGTTGTAGTTATTGATCACTTTAATTTGTGGTGACATTTACTCGGTTCTATGTTTAATTCAAAGTTTTTGTTTTTTTCATAGTGATCTAACCCTCAACTTTCCTAAACTTTAGACAGATATTTAAGTGTTGAGACAGATGTTATTTATTTTAATTGCTTCATTATTTACATTGTAAACTGGGCCATGAGCAAAACCGTGCAGCTCCAGCCGACTGATGCGTGAGGAATATGTCTGCTCATCTTAGCGTGGTTGCTATATTTCTGTGAAATCTTTGAAACAGAGCTGAAAAGGGCTCTGATGAAGCAGCATGTGTACGTCCTGCTGTGCTCTGGACAGAAGCGACTCGCTACGCCACCTGGTGTTACAGACAGGTATTGCCAAACCTTCTGTCACGGCGCTCATGATGCCTTCCACATTCGGAGCTCCTTTCTGTGTCTAAAGATAATAAAAGGCCCCGTTAGTTGTTTCACTACTTGTACGCGCAGTGTCGCCTGCGGTCGTGGATTCATGCTGTTCTTGTGTGTGAAACGTGGTGCGGTGTTTTCCGATTCTCTGGAGGAGCTAACGCAGGAGCAGCTGTGGTGGATGTTTTCATACCTGACCGATGCAGCTGTGTTCAGCTGGAAACGTTGTCTCCCGTCATGATTGTGAATATTTTACCTCAAGGGAGATCCTCCGGTTTGAAACACACCCTCCCAGCCTAGCCATGAGTGTGTGGTTGAAATGTGATCAGCGTGTCTTGGTCTCACAAGCAGCCAAACAGCTGCCACTATAATTTGATGAGAAAACACCAAATGACATAAATTCAGCTTATTTGTTGTGTTAAACCAATGAAAAGAGGGACGCTTCTTAGATGATTTGAAGAGGGCAGGAGGAGAGGTGTGTTTTTGTCAGGTGAGACGCTCACAGATGAAATCGTCGGTCTAATTGTAATGATGAGAAAACCAAAATAGGAAAGGCATGCGCAGTGTGGCGGGTGAGTCAGTGTGGGGGTTGGGAGGGGGTTCTCCATGTGGAGTCTTATGGAACTGTAGACCGGACCCCGCCACTCCCACCAACCTCCACCTTCTGCAGCTGTCAGAAATAGACTCTGGTGGGCAAGCTGGCGGGGAAACTTGAGCTGGACCGTCTGACACCAAAATATATGTCAAGCACTTTCGGAGTTCCACATGGTTTTCCCGCTCTTCCTTTGTGTGAAGACTTGCCGGACGTGGGGGCTCGAGCTGGCGTTTATAGCTTCTTATAAGAGTTTGTGGTTCCAAAGTGTTTTCCTGACAACTGCTTTTTATGAGTCCATATATCAGTTCAAGACTCAAAGTTCATGACCTATAAAGGTGCTTCCCTTCAAACATACCGATCACGCTCAGTTCTTATTGTACTGACTCGTTGCCTCGTCTCCTTCATGTTGAATAATTGAGAAAAACAATCAATCAGGTCTCAGTCATCTTCTGCTGTCCTCTCTGAATATTTCCTCTGTGCACCGCAGGGGTCATGCTGGGGGTCGCTCAAGCTTCCGGGCAGAAAGAAAGATTGACTGGCGAATGCTAACTGAGGACAGAGCAAACGGCCTCAGCGTTACTGAAATTTCATGTACTGTTTAAGAAAGGGACTAAATGCATGGCTGCTGAGCTTAGCTTGTAGTTGGTTCAAGGGAAAGACGTCGCAATGACGGCATCAGACTGCCGACACTCGTCTGCTCAGAGTCTCTGTGAGGCAGTGAAGACACTTTTGGGAGTGTGTCACTGGAGTTTTGGAGAAGTTCATTGCAGGGGCAATCGGGAAATGCTCTGAATTTTTTATCGATGATTCTGCAGCTTATTTGCATGAGAACGGACAGAAACTCTTCATGTGAGTGAAGCTGATGCATGTTGAGCTGGCAGGCGGTGCGTTGTGGTTCGGTAGTCAGTCCCACCCCTGACCTGACCTTGACTTGTTCCACCAGAGTTGGGTAAGCATGTACAACTGATAAAAAAAATGGAGTCAACCCAAAATGACCTATTTCAAGTTGTGGCTTGTCTCCAGAAATAGAGGAACCCAAACTAACATTTACAGTATATTTACAGGACAGAGCCGCCCAGTTGATCACAATAAGCCAGAACTACTATTCTAAAAGGGCTTCAGATCAGAACTCTTTCTGATGTGGATTCTTTTAGATTTATGTTTCAGTATCAGCTCTGTGATCAATTTTATTGCTATTGGAAAAACAATAAATAACCAACTGAAATCAATGTGTTTTTTTTCCACAAAACATGTTATTTAAACTTATTTAAATATTGTGTGTATAGGCTTCTTGCCAGCATTTTAATAAGAGAAGAAGAGCTCTATCATCCAGCTTGCAGCTTCACACGCTGATGGTGCCTCCACCGTGCTTCACGGTTGGGTTCCTCGCCGTCTAGTTGCCGTTACCCTCGTCTGGAGGTCACAGTTTTGTTTCCTGGTGCAGTTAACAAAATTAGCTTCAGAAAGTAAATCATTTCTCTGGTAGTGGCTTTGTTTCCTGGTGGTGCGGTTAATGTTTCTGTGTATTTGCACCGTTCTGAAAAACTCTTGTCCATTTTACACATTTTCTTTGTCACGGCACTAATATTTGTGGAGTTTTGTTTCACTGCTTGTTTTGTCTTGGCTCTTATGAAAGGATTTTCCTTTGTATTTAGAGTGGAGAAATTATTTCATATGAGCATGCTAACTGGTCAATCTGCTACACTTTGGGGGGGAAACACACACACACACACACACACACACACACACTGCACACACCCATCCCAGCGGAAACATTTGCTTTCAATAATTTTTTATGGATGGTAGGGGAATACTGCATTGATTTTTATGGGGAGAAATGTTTCAGAAAAGTTTCACTTTGACAGTTTTCGCTTGAAAATGTTCCCGTGTGAACGAGGCCTTCGAATCGGCCGGTCAGAGCAACAATTTAAAGGGGCTGTATCATGCTTTTTTATCTAGTCCAAACCCTAGAAATGGCTCTAACATGGTAATAGTTTATTTTTGGCGCTAAGGAAAAGTAATTTTGTGTAAAATAAAATATTTTCTGGGGCTAATTCTGAAACCCGGAAGAGAAAACGCTCCGTTTCACTGAAAATCCCGCCTCTCCCCCTGTGGACTTTGACTGATAGCGTACTTCAACCAATCAGCGCTTCAAAACAAATACGCTAGCTAGCTTTAGCTCTTTAGCTCTAGCTTCTCCACACGCAAAAACGTCTTTTCCTGTGAGAAACTCACCAAGCGCAGACCCTTCAGACCCTTCAGACCCTTCAGACTCTTGCTCTTGCTTGACTGTTGCTTTCAGACGATGGTCAAAGTTTATCCTCGAAATCGGAGTTACAAAAAGCAGCAACGCTGATTGCCGAGGGCCTGCGGGAGGGGGGCTCAGGGGAGCCGTCTTCACCGTGTGACGTCAACGTGGGAAAACAGAGCGTTTTCACGGGTGTGGGAGGGGCTGCCTCTCCGAGCAGCACAAATACTAGGAAAGCTTAAACACGCAGGCACAAAGGAAAAAAATGCTTTGAGGGTGTTTTCGGTGAGTACATAACTATATAACAAGGTTAAAACATACAAAAGTGAATTTTGCATGATACAGCCCCTTTAAACGTTTTACAGCTGATATTTCAGACATGCTGAAGCTGGTCCCAGAGCTTCTTCCACCCCTCTGGAACACTGATCTCTCTCTGGATGTGAGCTTCTTCGCTCTTTTCATGGAGATCTTTCAATCTGTTTGGGATTTGAATCTTAACAACAGAGAGAACCGTGCATGCATGCTGTAAATGGGGGACATTTCACTCCGTTTTGCACCAGAAGGCATCATAAAAAACGCCATGATGTTAATAGAGTTTGTGTTTTTTATGTCCAATTAGTTCAGGTTCATTGAAAGTGTCATTAAATAAAAGTCAACTCTTTAGAGACGTGTCCGTACCTCCGAGCACCATCAGCCCCTCGATTTCAGGAGTGGTTCAGAGGCCACATACAGCCCAGTTCCATCTTCAGTTGTTCAGACAGGTAATTAAGTGCTACGAGTTATAAGTTTGTGAAACATTTTAACCATTTGCTCGATGGTTTTGTGGGCCTGTTTTGGCTCATGGGCCCTATGTTTCACACCCCTGCTCTGTTTGGATAATAACCCAGTAGAAACGGCTCTTCTTGAGTTGAGAAACTGCTTCAACACGATATAAAACATGTTCATTCAGCGTTCCTCTACAACTGTCAGAGAAGGCAGTGGCTTTATCATTAACTCGTCTATTACTTTCTGATACAGAAGAAGCAGCTGTTATGAGTTTATGAGGCAGGCTTGTGACTCACTGGGAAATTTTACTTGAGCTGAATTATCCTTTCATTATTGGTGAGAATGTTTATTCCTGCTGGATTCACCAAAAATGAGTTTTTACTGCATATTTTCTGTTTGGAGAGTCCCTTGCAGTGGTTTTTATTCTTTTAGCTGTTTTGATTGGCAGAGCCTTCTTAAAACATGTGTATGGTAACTGTTAGTAGCCTTAACGTGGGGAAGTTGTGACACAGTCTCATCCGTGATAGTAACTTGAAAAAGCTGCCTTTTTTTTTTTTTTTTTTTTTTTTACGACAGTGTTGATGTTGAAACTCTCCTTATCATAATGCCTCTGTGGGTTTTGCTTTCTGTGACCTACGGCACACAGGTAATAGTGGCTCCTTAAGAATCAAACATGCCACATTAGTTTCCTTGCAGTAGGTCAGCGTGCGTGTGTGTGTTTGTGTGTGTGTTCAGCTACAAGAAATTCCAATAATCCACTGCTGTTTTCTCGATTACCTTCTCCTCTTATGTAAGAGTAATTCGATGGAGATCGTTTATCCCAAGATTTGAAAACACATTGAGCACCGTCTGGTTTTCACAATCCGTAGATTGTCCCGAGCAGAGAACCACGGGTTATAAATGAAAGGATCTTTATGAATTACCGCATGCCAATCATTTAATCAAATTTAGGTTTTCTTGTGATGCTTCCGGCTTTTTTCCGTGATGGGATCATTATATTTTCAAGCTGAACTGAACGAATCCCGCCGATTTACCGACAACAACAGCCTTTTAGAGGATGATAATGTGTGTGTTCATTCAGCCTGAATGCCATTCGGAGCAGTCCGGGTCTCACACAGACGTTTGAATGTTGGCTGACTTGAGGCCTGCACTGCTCTTCTGGCGATGCCGTGTTTTCACCGTCCTCTTTCACCTCACTTCCCAACTCCCAATCCCGTGTTTTAGTAAGTTTTACCAATGCTAATCACAAGCAGATGTCCCAGCGCCGCCAGTTAACCATCGAGTGACGTTCTTCACTCAGCACAGAGCAGTTAGCAGCGTTCAGCGCTGAGTTTTTCTTCTGAGGAGGAATTTAAAGATGCCGTTGCTCCGTGAGGCGTTCGGTCTGGGAGGCCAAAGTAGCTCATCAAACGCAGCCACTTAGAAGTACTCCAGCTCTCCCCGTGTGTGTGTGTGTGTGTGTGTGTGTGTGTGTGTGTCGTTGCTGCGCTCCTGCCAGTTGTGGTGTTGATCCGGTTGCCCAGCAGCCACTTGCTGTCTCTCTGGAATGGAGCTCAATAAGGGGAGGCGGAGGCAGGGCGGGGTGGTGCTGGAGGAGGAGGAGGAGGAGCTGGTTTTGGTTGAAATCTATTCACAGAGTGTTGCTGTGTCCAAACCAGGCCATCACATGCTTCTTTTTTTGTTTTTATAGATACTTTGAAGCTGTGCTGAAGGGTTGTGGTGATGATAAAGTCCCCGTAAGTCATTTAGCGTTAAATATCGACAGATTGGTGCAATTAAGAGTTGAAATGAAGTGAATTCCTTTGTGTTCTCAACAAACTTGAGCTGTCATGATGGAAATGAAACAATAAACAGAAGTAAGGTCACGTCTGTAATCGAAGATGGGAGACACTGAAACTGACATTTTAGCTTCGTTTTAGCTTACGTCAGCTGTAACCACTGGAGACACTGGCTTTGCACCGCTTTGGGTTCACAGAGCTCACAGTTTGAACATTTTCTGGAAAACTCTGAAAGATTTATTCAGGTTCTCAAGTGTTGACCAGCGTGGGTGGTTTTACTGTCATATTTTAGCATCATGTAAGCCATGTAATCTTTCTTTAGTGAAGTTTGAAGAATTCATACAGTAAATATGTAAAGCAACAATTTCCAAATTCCTTCATTAATTGGACACCAGTGCAAAAGCAATGTGTATTGCTCATGTTTACTTCAGCAAACTGGAATAATTACTTTTTTTTCCTACTTCAGGGCCAAATGGCAAAGTTATGGGATGCTTTCATAAGACTTCTTGTGATCAAGCGCGAGTTTGAGCTGCACATAAAAACATATTTCACCTTCAGAAACCATCAAAAACAGAGCGAGCTTTGGATTGGATTGTGTGTGTGTGTGTGTGAGCTGAGTGATGGACTGCTGACCTGTCAGGAGTGTAACCTGCCCTTCACCCAGTGTCGGCTGGGATCGACTGCAGCCCCCCATGACCCCGCTGAGACAAAGCGCAGGGAGATAATGGCTGGCTGGCTGGAGCCCTGCTCCTCGCCGTGATGGTTAAGGTTGCAGTAAGGGGGAAGGGGAATGCATTATGTCAATGAGCCGGCCCCACAAGAAGTGCTACACAAACATGTGTGGGTGCAGTGGGGGAGGGGAAACCTGCTGAAACAACAGGCCAAATGGGGATTTTCCTGCGTTCATTAAAAGTCCTGAACACGTTTTCCCGTTCGTGATCTATCGGCGGACGATTGGGGACACGATAGGCGGCCGCAATCCAGGGAATTAGTAGAAAACTGGAGGTCTGATCCCGGGTAGATGACTGGGTCGCTCAGCTTCTTCTTTCACTGAGTAATGGCGAATCAATGCAAAGTATGAGCAGAGCTTCTCTGCTAAGTGGCAGTAAATTCTGCCTGGGCTCGACCACCGCGTCACGCCAGCCGTTCATACGGACGTGAGGAAATGCAGGCCTCGCCGTGAGGGAACGCAAAGTCATCCACAAAGACATTTCCCACCTTGACCTTTCGCGGGCTCCTTGTCTCTGGTCTCAGATGAACGGCAGCCTCCCTCCTCATGCTCTGCATGCTTTGTTGTCAGTCTGCTGATTTGATGTGTAAATCTGGGTTCTTTTTGTGTATACCGCATCTATTGTTGGAGAGCTCTTCCCTCTGAAGTGTCGCCCAGTTTCTGCTGTAAAGAGGTGTACTATGGGGGTAAATCAGGGATGTCAAACATAAGCTGCTGCTTTTAAACTCCGATTATGAGGAGAAATGTTATTTTGCAGTCATTTTGAGGCCTTTGTCCTAACAATGAATGTAATAGAGGACTCTTGTGTTCTGTGTTGCAGCTTGCCGGAGGTGTAATCCTGGGCGTGGCGCTGTGGTTGAGACATGACCCGAAGACCAGCAACCTGCTGGTACTGGAGTTGGATGGCGCTCACGCCCCCAGCACTTTCTACATCAGTACGTATCATCCACCGCTCTCCGTGTGCTGCGTATCTCAGGAACACACTCTGTGCTGTCTCAGCATACTTGAAGACAATCTGTTGATTTATTCAAATGTTCTCTGAGGTATCGATGCTTCTATTGAACCACCTTATTGATTGGTTCGTTCTGTTACCATCCGTATTTCAATACCGCTAAAAACTGTGTGACTTATGTTCACTGCTTTTTCATCTGTGGCCTATTCAGCTCAGTTTC
The DNA here is from genome assembly GCF_902148845.1 of Salarias fasciatus. Classification (NCBI taxonomy): domain Eukaryota; kingdom Metazoa; phylum Chordata; class Actinopteri; order Blenniiformes; family Blenniidae; genus Salarias; species Salarias fasciatus. The sequence continues at coordinate 5,739,593 of NC_043745.1, forward strand.
TGTTTCTCCGAAGCCTCTCCGAGTCGCAGTCGTCTCTCAACCTGCTCCGTTGCCCGTCCACCAAAATCAAAAGTGAAAGTCGAATTGCGGCATCCCAGTGTGGCCAAGAAGCTGAAAATAGAAAGAGTGGTTGAACCACAGCAGGTGGATTTCAGCAGCTGCTGCTCATGTACTGCTGAGGATATTCTTCAGATATTATTATTATTATTCATCTCTCAGAGACAAACAGAAAAACCTCCTGATCATTACTTAACTCCCTCTCATCATTTGGTGGAAGTTTAGAGGAAAACTTTCATATCATCAGCGTGAATCCTGGATTCATGGGAGTCACAGATCCTTTGATTCACATGGACCCATAAAACTCTAAAAACAAAACAGTAAAGCTCTATTTAGAAACTCAGATTTTGATCATTTTGTCAGACAATTAAATACATAGCTATCCTATCAGCTTTGAAGCACACGGCTGTTTATTAACTTCTCCCCTGTAACGATTGACTCCAGGTTTCGGCTCTCTGCAGGTTAGTGTTTCTGCTTCTAGCTGTGAATATTCCCAAAATGCAAACCCAGACGCTGCAGCGACTCATTCTCATGGGAATTAAACTCAAATATTTTTACTCTTGACTTCTGGAGTTAGGTGACTTATCTGGTCGCTTACACATTTCTTCTGAGCTTGTGCAAGTCAGAAATTGCAAAACGTGTGATTTTTAGCTAATTTCACAATTTTACAATTGACTCTTGTTGACATAAAGATGTAAATTTAAGTCTTTGAGTTGGGAAAGTGTTGATAATGGGCTTCAACAGCTTTCCATGGTCAAAATTCAGTTGTGTGTTTGTAAGTTTTGCTTTTAAACCTCACTGATCATTTGATGCTGTTGGAGATACTCAGAGTATCATGACTGCCTGGGAAGAATGAAGGATTGACCACATTTGATCAAAAGTCTGGGAAGGAGTAAATAATCTGCGGCCAGTGCTTTTGCACAACACAGGAAACTGTCATTAACCAAAAAGCTACTATCCAGTATTAAAATAAGATTACACGGTACACTAAAAAGGTTTTGAACCCTTGAGATCGCTCTGCTCTTAGCTCTCAGACTCTGAGGTTTGTGTAATCGAAACTGAAAGTAAAATGCAGCCTCTCAAATTTCACCAACGACTGACTGAAAAATTACAAGCTATTATTAGACAACATGCAGATGCGATAACCTGCAGTACGGCAGTGGACGGTCCGACACATGGTCTGACTTTTTACTTTCAAATCAAAGTTAATGAAACTAGCTGGTGTAAAGTGACGACTGCAGAAGCAGATGGAGCCTCTGATACTGCACCTTTTATTAAAATTACTCTTTTATTGTGTGTGTGTGTGTGTGTGTGTGTGTGTGTGTGTGTGTATATATATATATGCCCCAAAAAATGAAAAGGAAACATGGTTGTTTTCACTCAGGGATCAGTACATTTCTAGATTTATAGAAGATCACTATCAGTACTGGATAAGTCTCAGCTGATAGGCCTCCTCAAACGGATAGCTGTCTTTGGTTGCAGCATTTAATAACAGGGCCTCATAAAGTATTAATTAATAATATAAGTAGATCTTCCTGCGTCTGTAAGGATCTGTTGATATAGTTCGATAAAGTAGAGTAAAGGTTGAGCTTTTATGATTAAGTTAATACATTTTTCACACTGTATTTATTTAAAGATAAGAGCACATTCGGTGCCAGTGTTGGTCTGTACCGGCATGCGAGTCTGAAGAAGCCACGCCCACAGGACCTTCGCTGTGCGGCTGCAAAAAGGTGGAAGGTGTAAACAAATCAATACACAATGCTACGATAAGCCAGATCTTACTCCCAGCAGATCAAAGATAATGCATCAGAAATGGAAAGTGGGACTTTTCACTTCTCATCATAAGGTTTTTGCTCGTTGACGTTCCGTTCACCTGCAGTCTTTGACTGTCCCGGTTTGGACTGACGTCGCCTCCCTGGAAAAGTGTGGCGTTCCAGATAATCCCAGCAGTGGCAGTGAGGAGACAGAATGGATGCATATGATGCTGCTCTGCTCTGCCCGAGTATGAATAAAGACAGTGTGAGTCGGCGGCCGCAGGCCACACAGCAGAGCTTTATGTAAACCTCATTGACATGATGAAAGGACTTGTGAAGGCTAAAGAAAACAGCAGTAAAACTCTGTCTAAACTGACATGTCACACTGCTCGCAGCCATGTTGAGAACTGAGCCTCTGACTCTTCGGATGTCCCGAGTTTACCTCCTCTGTGCAGACCTGAAGGCAGCGCGCTCTTTATTACTTCTACTGCTCAGAAGACGCTTTGGGTTTTTCCCTCCGCTCTTTAAACACCTCCCACTTGAATGTGTGACTCACATCTGAACAAATCAGTCTGAGGCCGGTCAGATTGTCCTGTTGACACGAAGGCTGAATGAAGCGATCGCATTGAAGCGCACCGGTGATAACCTCCCATTCAGTCCGGCTGGAACATCCAGCTGTTTATATGAGCAGACGTGCTCGGCGACCAGCGTCACCCTCAGTCTGCCGAAAGCAGAACCGTTTTTTGACTTTCGTGTTCATTTGTCCTCGCTTCGTCTTCTGTGCTTCTGACTCCTGAAATGTGTCGCGCTGGTATGAAAGGGCTGAATGAACCTCATCGAATCAGATTCTCCTGATGGGCGCTTTTGCATGAAGCATTTCGACTGTAAACACAGCTACCGCTGCTGGCTCACAGTGGGCGCCGCCGCCGTAGGAGTGACTCCAGTCATTGTGATTCTGAAGTTGATTACATGAAAAGCAGCTTCCTGATGTTTCCGCCTTGTTGGGGTCTCTCAGTGCTGCGCTGGGCCGGGAAACCCTGACGATACGAACCAGAAGGGACGTGAGCAGAGCGGGAGATTCCCCTGACAGCACCATGCAAATGTGGAACAGATTGTGAGGCAAAAGTTTCCGACTTGTGGTGGAATTCACACCGCGGCGGTGGGAGCAGAGAGCGGCCGAGCCCGCTGGGAGGGGAGCGCGTGCTGGGAGGGTTCGACTCCACCTCGCCCAGATCGGCAGCTGCTCGTGACCCGGGCTAACAGACATCCACGGGTCGTCATATGACTGTTTTTAAAAAAAGAAAGCCACTCCCACACAAGGCGTCGGCGCCGTGACAGCAGCCCCAGTCATTTCCTCTGTGACTCATCCACTGTTTCACTAGGAAGAAGGGAAAGACAGATAAAAGTGGGGATTACAGGAAAGTACAGAATCGGAGCGGTGATGGAGCCTCAGAAGACATGGAGGGCTTGTTTGGATGGGTGTCATCTTCCGACGCAGCATAGCTGTGGCTTCAGGAGGGAAACGGCCTCAGTGGCCGGAGAGGATCCACCGAGGGACTTTCTCTAAAACACCATTACATAAAGCCTCTCTCTCATTCCCGAGCAGGGGAGAGAAACTTTGTTGGTATCGGAAAGAATTCCTCACTGGCCCTCCCTCCTCCTCTTCCTCCTCCTCCTCCTCCTCCTCCTCCTCCTCCTCCTCGCCAGCCCCACCCCTCTTTTTCCCCTGTGTTTGAGGTTTTTCTTTTCCTTCCCTCCACACTGTTTCTTCCTACTGTCGCTCCCCCTCCAGCTTCACCATCTGGTTGTGGTTTAGGTTGGAGTCGCCTTGAGTCTCCTTGCTTTTCCCTTTTGTCCCGTGTGCCTCTTTTCTATGTTGGCCCCGTTTCTTTTCTCAACCTCTCACATTCTGTTGCCTCCTCCCTTTTGACTTCTCTGCACAACACTGAAATCAGTTTTTTGGAGCTCTCGTTTAGTCATTTCCTTTTTTTCTTTTGTTTTCTTCCTTTTTTTTTTTTTTTGGTTTGCTTTTTCGGCTAATCAGCCACCAGTTTCTTCTGGGTTACATAACGGTTTGGAGACTGGAAACTGTTCTGACAGCTGTTATCGGAATCGTGTCCAACATGTCACTCGAAATGTTGACATTTTTAATTAGAAACGACACGAGTCGCTCTGTAGGGTGCGCCAGAAAACGAATGAGGTTTTTTAAGAGAAGGAAGCCGAAGTTCTGTGATCAAAGCATTCATCAGGTTTGCTGAAAACCTGAAATAAGTGGTTCGTACGTGAGGTTCTTGTGTCGATGGTTACAAGCAGAAGCATGATGTCGCGACCTGACGATGTCGCCTTTCTTCTGAAAAGTGCTAAAAACTGCGTCGGAGCAGGGAAGTGGGTCCGGCGGTGGTGAGACGCGGGGCCAGGGTCCGCCCAGAGCCTCCTCTGCTCCAAACACAAATAGCCTCTGTAGTCGGGGAAACAAGCATGTGTGGCAGCTGTCGCCCAGTCTCTGAGCGAGCACATGACAGCACAGTTGTGTTCACGTCAACTGAGTGTGTGTGTGTGTGTGTGTGTGTGTGTGTGTGTGTGAACGGTCTCCCAATGGTCAGCGATGCGTGTTCAGCAGCGCAAGATCCAGAAAACAGCCGTGTGGTTGATCTGAAAGAACGAAAGAAGAAGTAGGTGATTCACAGCGCAGTAGAACTTGGAAAGCCTTTTAGCGTTTCCCATAAAGCTCATTTCCACTGCATTTGTCCCGGTCTGAAGTCAGAGTTTCCTCACATGGCTGCTTTACAGTATCGATAATAAACCACCAAAATATACCAGGGAACAGGAAGCAGCCCACAGGAGACTTCATTGTATAAAAGACAATCGTCGGATGACTTCGGTGGAGGAACCAAAACCATCTGGATAAAATGTTAAAGGTTACCTTTACCTTCCACTATGGCTGCTTTAGAAGTCAGTTTGTGTTTCCGATGGGGGGATCTCCACCTCGGATGTCTCTTTCCTTGTTGTGCTGTCAGATCGTATGAGTGCTACAGCAACGCAGCGTACTTAAATCGCTCCTCAATGCATCACCATCCTACTGAAACCCTCATCCATCATGACGTGACTCTGAACCCGGAGTGATGGATGAGATGAGAGGCAGCAGCGTTATGCAGGTAATGGCACCCAGAGAAAGAGGGGAAAATAAAAACGAGCATCTGAAAAGTGCTTTTCTGACTTCACGTGTCCATGAGGCTCAGAAAGAAGAGTGCATTCCTCCGATGATACCGTCACGCTGTGGTTCTATTACCACGCCTTGCTGCGATTGATATGCAGCGACCATATCAAAACTATATAATCTGAAGATTACCAAGACACACGGCTGAGCAACCCGTTCTGTACTGTCAGAAGCTCTTTGAGTTCTTCAAGTCCACCATGACGATCTCCTGCACTGAGACCATTCTGATCATGTATGCGTTCATGCTTGACTGTGTAGTTCTTTTATTTTTTTTTATTATGCAACAAATTAAAGAGTGAGTGAGAAGCACAAGGGACACTCCTGAGTTTCCCAATGATTTTTTTTTGTTGTTGAAACGATTGACTTTAGCCACAGTGTGCATGTGCATGTGCACGTACTATTCATTTCAGGAAGTTTACCCAATTCAGAGCGAGATGGCTTCTCTCTGACAGTCGTTGACTGAACCAAAGTTTACCGCATTTCATCGGGAGTCAGTAAAAACATTTGCTTAATTTTCCTGTAAATTTATTCTTTTTCTGAAGTATTTTGAACTTACAGACCTGATTTAACCCCGTCTGTAGCATAGCTAAACATGACCAGTTTAAACTATGTTGATTGATTGAGTCATCGTGAGTCATTACTGCCACCTTGTGGGTAAAACATACATTTACTGAGAAATTAATGTTTTCTACCTTTTTTTAAAAAAGCAAAGTTTATAGAAATGTCTCCTGTGCTTTTTTTTTTAAGTTCCCGTTACTCAGATTGTTCAGTTTGTCTTCTTTTGCCATTTGTTGCCCTTTAACTCTGAGATTAATGCGGCCGTGTTTGTAAAAGCGAAGGTCTCGGCGTCCAGAAGCTCCTCTTCAGCTCCAGGGAGCTTGATGGATCGGAGCAGACGCTGCACATAATGGAAGAGAACCCATGAGAAAATTAAATTAAAACACAGGAAAAGACATTTAACTAAATGGAATTGCTGAGGCCATAATTATGAATGAGAAAATGCATTACGTGGAAGGGACAGATCGGTGGCAGAGTGCCAGGACGAGGGGAGAGATGGAGATAGCGGAGCATCGGGGAGGACGGGGCCGGCCGCAGAGCTGCGGTACCAGACATGGAGGGAGCTCTTGTTAGCATATTGATTTCTAAATTACCCTGAGTTGTGTGGCTCTGAGAGCCAGAGAGAAATGGAGGGATAGGGTGTACAAAGTACAGGAGCAGTTAGTGGTCTGTAATCAAATTACGTCTGAGCCGACGGGCAGAAGCGATGGCTCTGGAGCTGAGCGCCGAGCGGCACTCCCAGCATGCTGGAGCGCCGAGGGAGGGAGCAGACATCAATACACCAGATAGCTGGACCGCTAGGAAAACTCACAAGACGGGTGGAGCGCTCCGGAGCGCCTGCCGCCCTCTGATACGTCGTCCTGACAGCGGCAGCCGTCAGAGTGGTCCCGGTGAGCAGCCGGTCCGTGAGGAGAGGCGAGCTCCAGTCGGCCAATCACACGCCGAGCACGGTTGCTATGAGAGGGGAAGGAAGAAAGTCACAGAGACATCAAAACAGATCTGCAAGCGCCTTGGTTCTCCACGTCACAGGCCGGAGGAGAAAAGTTAGGCTCGCACACTAAACCATCTTTTGTCGGTCTGGCAGTCGCACCCACCGCAAGGCAAATGTTGAAAAACTGGTTCATGTTTGTATCTTTAATTCGTCTGGACTCCGTGCATCAGTATTTCCCTGTATGTGGGCCACTGCCGGCTTCTGGAGGTAAATACTGGGACTTGTGTCAGATAGAAACACTTGACCTGCTCCGCCCCAGGACCGTCTGCAGTGCAATCCCATCGTCGTCTGTCGGAGTCTGAATTCAGCAGGAATGAAAAGAGCTTCACTGGTACCGACCGCAGGATGCAGCAGACAAAGAGAGAAATGAGCAAATAGGAAGAAGGAAGCAGTAAACCCCTGAAGGATCTGTGTGTTATCGCAGCGCTTTATGCAGTGTCACTGAGGAACAAGACTTCAGTTGACACATTTCCCCCTTTCTCGGTGCACGTCCGCCATGTTCAGCCGAGCCGGACGAGCGTCTGGAGGGTGAAACGTGGACGTTTCTGCAGCGGCTGTGAGGACGCAAACAGCACAGATCCCAGATAGTGTCCTGGAATATGGAGGAGAGGCTTTGTTTATTAAAGAGCAACATTTACTGAAAGGTGACTCACACAGGCCTGCTGGCATACAAACAAAGCTGTGCCACCTGCTGGTGATCAGATGGTACTGCCTGCATGTTGAAGTGGGGTGGGGCAGAGCTTTAAGTGGTCTATCTTCTTGTAAAAGCAGCTCTTATTAACCTAAATGACCCTCAGACGCGGATTAAATGAGAGTGTGAGCTCTCCTCGGTTAACCCTGTGTTTTCTGCGTGCTTGCGTCCGCAGGCGTCCACATCCTGATTGCCGTCGGCGCGGTGATGATGGTGGTGGGCTTCCTGGGCTGCTACGGGGCCATTCAGGAGTCTCAGTGTCTGTTGGGAACGGTGAGTCACAGTCGCACCCACACACCCCTGCCGGAGCGTCGAGCCTCGGCTCGCGTTGCAGAGCGCCTCATCATGTGGATCAGAGAGCCAGTCAAGACAGACGTTAACGGGACGGGACTGAGGGGAAGCTCCACAAGACGCCTTCGGATCCATGAAACACACTCAGTCTGCGCTCCGGACCCCCCTCACTGACCTGCTGCCTCGCTCTTCCTGCAGTTCTTCGCCTGTCTCGTCATCCTGTTCGCCTGTGAGGTCGCTGCTGGGATCTGGGGCTACATGCACAGAGACACTGTAAGACCACACACACACACACACACACACACACACACACACACACACACACACACACATACACTATGTAGTAATTAGCACACCCATCTACAGCCCCTCTTTTAAGAACAATGATTTATTTAGCATAATTTTTAGGAAATGTTCTGCTCAACCTGGATCTGCCTTCTATATTCTAATTTCCTCCCAGGGTTGGAGCTTCTACCGGCTCAGTTTGAACACTTTCCTTTGGTTTGTGTTTCAGGTTTCCCGGGAGATGATAAACTTCTATGACTCGGTGTACGACCAGGCCATAAAAGACACCATCACTGACTCAGAAAAGAAGAAAGCTGTTGCGTCCGTCCTCAAAGTCTTCCATGAGACGGTATGGGAAATAATCTGACACGGATCGCCTCCATCTGTAGGAAGAGGAGGAAGTGTTTTGCGCTTTCTTCCTGAAGGATCAGGAGGCTGAATTGTAGCGTCGCCTGTCGAAGTGGAAAAGCAGCAGAACTTGTTGGTGTTGACTGAGTTTGGTTGTGTTTCAGCTGAGCTGCTGTGGTAAAGGACAGGGGACCAGCTTCGTCACACTCCTGACAGACCGCCTGGGGATGACAGACCTCTGCCCCAGCCAGGGAGCCTCCATCATGACTGTAATCTCACACACACACACACACACACACACACACACACACACACACACACACACACACACACACACACACACACAGAATTTGGCTCAAACCCCTTGATCTGTGGTGAATTTTCATGGTTTCACAGTTTCAGTGTGAAGAGCATGAGTCGTTAACACCACACTGCCACCGTGAGGCCAAACTGGACATTACACCCACCTGTCAGCACTTTTTTACACGAATCTCTTTGAACTTTGTTAAATGTCAGCATTTCACCACATAGCAGCCACTGATGAAAATATGTTACACATATTTCACCCAATGTCCAGAAGTGATTGTTTTCACAGATAATGGATCATTTGAAACACATTTGAATCAAGTAATGATTGAAAGTATTCTATTTTTGATTGATTTCAAGGTGAAATCATAACAGTGTGTGCATGTTGTCAGAAATCAGCACATTCAGTCAGTCTGCCAGTTGAGTACAGTCTTCTCTTTATCGCATTAAAACTTCCAGTGCGGTCGATCGATGGGTCGGCACGTTTTGTGCTACCATAATGCCACACAAAGTGCTTGAAAGAGAAAATAAATGTGCTCCCACAACAGCCGAGCTCCTCCGCTCTCAGACTTGACGACTGCCTCTGATGTAGACCGAGCGGGAAGTGATGCTCCTCTCTGCTTGTTTTTCTCTTTCCAGAACTGCCACAACCGTATTCAGGAGCTGTTCTCAGATAAGATTTATGTGATCGGTATCGTCGCTCTGGCGGTCGCAGTTATCATGGTGAGAGCATGTGTTTTGAACACAGTGTGATATTTCACTGACTGTCAGATTAACGACGAGAGCGCAGTTCATGCAGCAGATCCACTAAAATCATCTCTGGGACGAATGAGTCACGGTGAAAATGTGTGTGTTTCAGATCTTCGAGATGATTTTCAGCATGGTGCTGTGCTGCGGGATCCGCAACAGTCCGGTGTACTAAAGCTGGGAGCGCCCCGCCTCCCTCATTACTAATGGAAGGATGAGCGCGCAGCGTTCTGCCTCCTCTTTCCTCTCTGTTTTGTTTTTGTTTAATTTCTTTTATAACCAGGAATGTCACATATATTGCTTGCTGGATTTAGTCAGCTTTTTACCAACATTGTAACCATCCTCCACTCAGCATTTTATCACACGGTCCATGACTGGGTTGCGTTCCTCACACATGATGCATAGTAGAGCAGTGCGATGGTTGCCTGATATGTAGATATTGTATCACACTGTCACACGTCGGTTCCACCCACCAGTCCAGGTGCTGTAATCCTTTAGTGATTGATTAGTTGTTTTCCCGCCTCCATGGTCTTATATCCTTATTTTATGGATGATATTTCACTGTTTTCTGTATAAACTTGTATATAAATATATGTTGACAGTGCTTTATGTCTGCCTGAGCATGGATATTGTATTACATGAGACCCTTCTCCTGTATTTCCCCTGTATTCTGTGCCTGTCCGTCTCGCTCTTGATCTACCCCGATGAAGATGATGATGATGATCGACCTCGCCTCGCCTCGCCGCATAGAATGACGACTCATCGAGTTCGGATCATTGTCAAGGTTCACGATATTCAGAGGCAGGAGAGAGTCTGAGAGTTTTCCACATGAATCGGTCGTAGAATCGCCTGATCTGGTTCACCTCACGGCTCCGCAGCACCGCTTCCTTTCTTAGACTTAGATGGAAATATTGTTTTTTGAAAATAAGTAAAATCAGCTAAAATGGCTCTGAAGTCTCAAACTATTTGAAAAGTTGAACTGAAATGAGTAAAACTACAGGTCCCACTTCTGGTTCTTGTTTGGTCAGCATTTAAAAGTTACAGCGTGAAGGTTAGAAAAAGTGGCTGACGTGATGTTCGTGCGTCAGATCAGGTTTTCTGGTGGACTCGTGTGGGAAGCGGAGACCTCTCTCTCTCTGCCTCTGGAGGTGATCCGTCTGAAAGCTGGAACCAAAGTCAGCCGTGTGGCGTCTGGATGGACGTGGTCGTTTGAGCCTGCTGTTTGAACCTCGTGCGTTGGGCGGCGGCGGCGGCGGCTCAGAGCCGCGATCGCCTCCCTCCAGTCGGAGCAGCTCGTATGGGAAGTGCCTTCCAGAGGAGCTTCCGGTTACGCTGACGCTCTCTGATTGTGGGTCGCCTTATCCGGTTGAGCGCCGCTCTGAGCCGAGCTGACCTCCGACCTTCACCTGAACGTTTTCTCCACTGACACTGTTGTATTATTTCAATTTTTTTTTTCTTTTAGAGCAAAAGTTTTCTAAGTGTGAAGTTTCTGCTACTTTCCTGTTTTATAAAATGTCAGTCACATCTCATCAAGAGTTTCAGAGGGATGTGAATTGCGTTTCCATGGTTACGGATGTATTCAGGTAAAGACCTCTTCCCGTCCCTCTCAAACTCCTGACGGTAGCAGAATCTTCCGCCGACTGTCCACATCGAACCACGCCGTCTGGTCTCGCCCTCCACGTACCCGCTCGCCTTGCTAACGCCTGAGAACGCAGCCGAGGAGCAGCGTTGTCGTCCGGCTCTCATGTATTGTACTAATGAAAATAATGAAGGTTGTAGAAAAAAAAAACAAATGATGTTATGCCTTTTTTCTCTTTGTATCGTGATACGTGTGTCTGGTACGTCATCAGAGGAGTCTGGACGGAGGCCGGGAGGGGGGTAAAGATTTGGTGGCAGTGCCGTGGGAGGGGGAAGGGAGGCGGGGTCGGTCCGATCCGATCCGGGGTCCGGGGTCCGGGCCCCACGCTGTGCTGCTTCCACAGCTGCCTTTTCAAACGCATAACTGACACTCTGAACCACTGCCACTGAAATCTCCGCCCCGCTCCACTCGTAGACCTTGGTTTGCCCAAATATAAAGGGATTAAATGTATTTTACAAATAACTGGCTGGTCTTCTGTTTTATCCGTGGAAAGTCAGATGAGATGGGATGAAAGTCGTACGACGTAAAAGTCAATATGGAATCAGTCAAACCAACGATAATGCTTCTGCTGGGAAACCACTCGGTCCAACAGAGAAAAACCACATTTACTGGACTGGAGTCATTAAAGAAGATCTTAGGTTTTAATGGGAAAGAAAAAAAACATGCCGCAGACGAGCAGAGTCATTCAAACACTTAAACTTTTAACTGCAAATACTATGAACTTTAATGTTTTCAGTTAAACTTCTTGGAAATCCATGACTTAAAGGAACAGGGCCGGTTCAGGATCCACATGCACCTGTTTTCACCCTGAGGGGTCTGCACCGGTTAAAAAACTGCCTTGGTAACTTTGACATTTAAACTTCAATTTAAAAGAACACTCAGGTCTTAGTGTTGTATTTTATTACTAGGCTTAATGAAATTGTTGCCTTTGAAATTTGTACAATTTTCTTGTTGCCTCTTGAGGGCCGGGTTTGGTCCACAGGCCTTATGTTTGACGCTCCTGCTTTAAAGTGTCTGGTTCAAGCAGTACCCTCCTGTTATCCTTGGGGTCAATTTGACCCCATTCAATGTTCATTCATAAAGTGATAGGTTGCTTTATTATTTTAGCTTCATATTTCATTCCTAATTTGATAAGTACAATCGATTAAGCATAAAATGTTCATGATAATATTTTTACAGTGTGCTGGAGACATTTTACACGCATCGGTGTTCCTCTGGGGTCAATTTGACCCCAAGCTTTTTTAACTGTGTAAAACTGGGCTGCATGTCTGTGACACTTGTTTGACCTAACATTCCCACACCTGCAGGTGCAGCATTGATACTTTTGAGTTGATACATTACATGGTGTGTGTCTGTGTGTGTGACCTGTCATTCCCACACCTGCTGGTGAGCTCTCACACCTGCCAAAGTAGAACTGATATTTCCCGCACTGTGGAGGACAATGGTAGTTCATGCAAAGTAAGGGAGGAGCAAACATATAAAGCTTGCTCCCTATCCAGATCATTCCTCAGTGTGCTCTGTATATACAGTAATCTGCAAGATATCTGTCTCTCTTTATTTGAGAATGGCCTCTGGAAAAAGCTTTACTGTAAGTTTAGTTTTCGAGCAGCTCTTTGGAAGTGAGGGTGACATCGAGGAGAATGTGTCTGAGACAAAGGATTGTGTCGAGGAAGACCCTGATTTGGACTCATTTTCATCTGATGAGAATGAGAGTGTTGACCATCCAGTTTCCCTCGACCAGCACAAACGATCCCCTCCAAAAATGGGAAAATATCATGTTCCCTTTGTCCGCCTGAACAGAAGGGTAGACTGAGGGCAGCCAATGTTATAAAGATGGTTCCAGGCCCGACTGGATGCGCTGTCAGTTGTGTTGATGACATCAAGTCATCATTTGAGCTCCTCATAACGCCACCAATTCAAGATATTGTTCTTGTGATGACGAATGTAGAGGGGCAGTGTGAATGTTGACACCTGGGAGGACCCCGATATGGTAGACTTGGAAGCCGACATTGGCCTGCTCATTGTAGCAGGAGTTTACAAGTCTAAAGGTGAGGCAACAAATAAATAATCCTTGTGGTTGATTCTGTGAGAATCATGAATGTGCTCCCCAAATTAGAAAAGATTTGGATGAAAGATTTTCAAGATAAATTATTTGTAATTCAAAAGTTTAGCCTGATGGTGGCGCTAGAGAGGGGGTCCAGGTTTCATTATCAGGTGGTTATTTGTGTAGTCAACAAATAAACAATATGCCTGACACAAAAAAATTGGTCAACAATTTCATGCAAATCATTTTCTAGGGGCAAATATACCTTGGGGTCAAATTGACCCCAAGGGCGAAAGGTGTGAGTAATATTTGAGGGTAATAGGAGGGTTAAAATTTAATCTAAAGAGCATGATGTAAAAAAACAAAAGCAAATGAGTTGATTCTTTGCATTCAGTGTTTTGAATTTAACAAAAACCCATTTTAATTGGTAAAAGAAAGTTGGAGAATGAGCCAAAATAAAAAACTAAAATGTACTGAAAAGACTGACAGTTGTCAAAAACTGAGTATACTGTTTAATATGTGTTGTTTACCAGAGAATAGACTATTTTGACGAGTCTATCACATTGCAGATATCCAGATAGAGAAATACTACTTCCTTTTCCTCTCATTGGCTTCCTGCTCCTCTCTGATTCCCACATTATTGTCATGAGGTCAGGTTTGGAGTTTCCTTCATGTCCTTTAGCAGAATCTGAGATTTCCTAACCATGAAGCGGACAGCTGAGATGACATTCATCATGTATATTGTGCAGCTTGAAAAGCATTCCTGGCAGCAGATTGAAGGTCTCCCCTGAGTCCATGCTGAGAAAAACACTCATGTAGGTCCTGAGATGAGGGAAAGATAAGAAAGATTTGTTCTTTGCAGCATTTCCTGGTCCAGTAGGCGCTGATCTCCCACTGAAAACAGAAATGAATATTAAAAATGACAACAATTATTGTTGCACCCTTGTTGTTGCAAAAGAACTAATTAAAGTCCTGTTTCTCCTCATGTTCTTAAGGGCTGGTGACCTCGTCTTCTGTTATCACGTTTTAATTGTGAGTTTTACTAATAAGGTACACATATCAAAATGCATGGTCCATTCTGTCTGGGGCCAGCAGGTGTCACTGTATGACAGCAGAATGATGCTACAGAACCACTGAGGAACCCTCTTTACTGCTGTATTTCTTCTGTTTTAGAAGTCTCACAGCAGAATTTACAGTCAAAATGATAAAGTGTTCATCATAAAATGAATGTGTCGGGGGAAAGGAACAAGAAAACGTTACTGAAATATAAAAGTGACTGAACAGTTTAAAGACACTAATCAAACACCTGAAAAGCCCTGAGGTCACACTGGGGTGGAGCCGTGGGATTCCTGGGTTCATCTGTGGAGTCTGCATGTTCTTCCTGAGCTGTCATGGCGTTTCTGTAGCTTCCTCCTGCAATCCACAGGCTGTCGGCGACATTAAACTGAGTGTGTCTCTGTGAGTGCTGTGGCTGCGACCTGAAGAATGTTTTGTAATTCCTCTAAATATTTTCTCGTGGTGAAACATGTGGACTGCAGGCTGACCAGGAATGTTCTGACTGTACACTTCCTTTATTATTAACACTTATTCTTCCTGTTTTTATTTCTGCCTTTTATTTAGGCATCTAATGCATTGTATCTGTCACATCTTTGATATAAAATAGGTTCAGGAGGATTTAAAATAAATGAATTTTGCTTTAAAAGGATGAAAAAAAATCACATTATGCAACTTCATCCCATTCCTGTAAAAGAGAACAAAGGCTGTTAGAGTTAGACCACTGGTGCAGTTTGGACGCCATGAGGAGGCGTTCAAAATGGTTTATTTGTCTGTATCTAAGCTTCAAGCTGTCCCTGCTGCTTCATCTGGCTGCAGGACGCCTCTCTGCCTGTTCAGGTGATGAATAGCAGAAAGTATGAGTCCCAGATGCTCTGAATTCCAGCTCCCTCCTAGTCTGTGAAGACAGCTATCTCTGCCCGCTCAGCACAGGACGGGCAGGAAATCATCATTTATTTATTACCAAGAGTTGAAAATAGTTTAAAACTAGAGATCATCCTGTGCAAAATTCTGCCAACTCATTCATTAACTGTAGTAAAGAACTCCAGCAATGTTTTTTTTTTTTTAAGAACAGAGATGAATGGAAATAAAGCAACAAGAAGATTAATGAAAACCAGGCAGAGAGAAAGGAAACTGAAAGGAAAGGAAAATGGAGACTGTTCAGAGAAAAATATGAAAGCTAAGTAGAACAGGCATGGGGGAGGCACCATCATGCCTGCGGGCTGCTTTGTTCCTACTGGAGGTCCGAAAAGCAAAAATGACAAAATACGGAAAAATTTATTTCTTTTAACTGACTTAAAACGACACTAAGGAACTTTTCAACCTTAATAAAACATTTTAATATCTTTTGTGATGATACATTGACTTACAACTAGTTGAATGACCCTCTGTCACGGGCTGAGGGCGTCAGTATTGCTTTCACTTGGACTAAGCAGCTGTGAGGAGGGTGGTAGGAACCCTGCACACTAAAAAACTCCAAATGTGCGGACTGCTTTACGGCATGCATCACATCATGATATAACATTGTTTAGCCACTATTAGATTCATTACCTCGTCGCTACCCGTCCTTCACACAGCCACTGGAAACAAATGAAGGCGAGTTCAGTCCGACAGCACGCCACCGGGAGCAGCATTTTACCACGCCACGCGCTAGTCCTCATGGGAACTGTAGTATTCCTTCAGGCAAAACACTACCGCTTTTGTCCACTGGCGCCGCCAAAATCAACGAAAACTGAAAGTTCTTTAGTGTTGCTTTAAAGCTGGGGTAGACAATGTTGTCCGAAAGCACTTTTTGTCATACTGAGTGAAATGCTCCTCGCCCCCTGGGAGAAGTCAATACATTACGTGGACGGAAAAAAGTGCGGAAAAAATCTGACCACTGTAGCGGCCACAGGAGTGTAAAAACTCCGACCAATCGTATCGCGCTGACCACTCTTAAGAAACCAATCAAATCCCTTCGCCATTCTACCAGCCCCCTGCGCGTACATTTCAATGGCGTGCACTGGCCCTGGTTCAGAGCGCACGCGCGTTGCCAAGGAGCTCTCGGCGCTCGCGGCTCGCATGAAAAATAGAAGGAAGCGGAGCGGGCGCGCTGCGCTCCTATGCGTGTTGTGTGCGGCAGTCAGAAAGGTTAATAACATTGGAGGCGATCACAAACTCCGTGCGCGTGGCGCTTCCGCATCCAGTGCGTTCGCTGCCAATGGGAGCTCGTCCAATGGGGTGGGAGCTGGGCGGAGCCTTGGGGAGATGCTACATTCGTGCTGCATGCTAGTTTTGAAAGTTTGCGACCCTAGCTTTAACAGTTTTAATCATTTTAGCTATTTACCATTACATTTTTAACTCCACCTTTTTCTGTATTTAGCTGTTCTTGGTGTTTCAACCACTCATATTTTATTCATCATGGCTTTTCAGTGATCAGTGTGTCTCTGTCTGAACCCTTAATGAGCTCAGTTAGCTCTCCCAGAGGTGAGGTTGGAAACATTTCTCATCTGCAGTGAAATTAAAGTTTTACATCTCCTAAGATGGTTTCTTTCAAAGATGTTCTACTGAGCAACAAAATGTTTACGTTTTTTTGCAAACTATGAAGTTGCAGGGTTCAGGGGGGTAAATTTCCTCTGATAATAATTCATATTTTGAGCCTTTCTAACTGAATTGTTGACATTTTGTTCTCCTGCTACATGATCAGTCACTGAATACTGAAGAACTAAACTGGAACTTCAGGGGGAAACGAGGGGAAGAGTTGGCTCGTAGTCAAAACAGGAGTGAGGACGGTGAGAGTGAGGAGGGAGAGACAAACAGAGCACTCAGTGGGACCGAGAGGAAACAGCATGGGCGACAGACGCAGGAGGGAAACAGCATCAAAGCAAGAAGGAACAGCAGCAAGGCTTTAATCCTCAAACAAATCACACATCTGTGCTTGAACTTCACCAAAGGAGAGGTGTGTGTGTGTGTGTGTGTGTGTGTGTGTGTGTGTGTGTGTGTGTGTGTGTGTGTGTGTGTGTGTGTGAAGTTGGGAGATGGTTTATGTAAGAACACGAAGGTTTCTCAGGTTCCTCCCTGCTCCTCGGTATCGCCGCTCCCCCAGCTTCCCAGACCTCCCCCAACTCTTCCACAACTGACCCACATTCCTGGAGCCTGAAACAATCCCACTGAACAATCCCCCCATCAACAGGAAGGCCGGCGCTCTGCTCCGCCGTCCTCATCTGGAATTCTACTCAGTGAACAGAAACATGTGTTTCGCTTTGAGAGAGAGATGAAGTGGCGTTCTCATTTTCCCTGAAACATCAGCTGAGCGTGACCCTGACTGTTTCATAAGACAGGCAACAAGTTTCACGTTTACATGGTAACACTGAAAACTCTGTCCGTTTACACTGAAACAGCAGAGACACGACGTAGTTTTCATGATGGGCCACTGGTGGGGGCTGTTGTACCACACACACACATGCAAGCAGATAATACAATATAACAACATATTTCCACTTTCTGCATGGAGACAAGTGATTCCACAAAGCTGCGTTTTCATCCAAACACACAACGCTAGAGTTGGTGCATTTTCAAAACGTTCCATGTTGTGTTTTCAGTGCCTCTGAGCACTGCTGTTGTGTAAAACGTTTTGTTTTTTTCACTTGAAAATATGGCGAAAAG
Source organism: Salarias fasciatus (assembly GCF_902148845.1). Lineage (NCBI taxonomy): Eukaryota > Metazoa > Chordata > Actinopteri > Blenniiformes > Blenniidae > Salarias > Salarias fasciatus. The sequence goes on from NC_043745.1 coordinate 5,757,219, forward strand.
ACGGAGTGAGATTAAACTTCACTGTTTGTGGTCACTTGCTGTTCTTGCACCACCAGCCAGTCACTGTCTATCAACTGAGTGTTCCTTCTCCTCCTACTTCCTCCTACGACCCAACAACATGCTTGCTTGAATATTTTAATTCAGATTCATTAGAATGATTGCATGAATGTGCGTCTGTGCCGGCCCTGAGGTGGTTGAGACTTCTGACCTGAGGGTAGAACTCAGTGTTCTTTGTAGATAAAGCCACTGCTGGAAGTTTAAACATTTCAGAAAAACAGTGACGGAGACCTTGGGTGGTGACATTTAAACCTTTATGGTGAGTTATCTAGAGAGGAAACAAAATAATGTCATTGGAAAGATGTGTGTCTGACACTTAATCATTGTGAACTGGAGAAATTCTCTCCAGATGGTTCGTATTTCTTGTCTATGTTTTGTTTTAGTACTTTTTTTTCTCTTTGTTTACACTAAGAGTGGATGATATGTTCCTCAAGCAGCCAATCCTTAGAGAAATTATTGGTTCTAACTCATTATAAGGCACATTTAAAAGGTTTGAGAGTGTGTGAGAGTGTGACACGCTGAGGGAACAGAGGGTATAAATCCCAGCTCTGCTCTGATCTGACTGATCGGTGGTAAAAACACTGACATCCTGTGAAGGCGGTTCAGTCTACTTCATCTGAAGGCCAGGAGGAGGATTCTATTCCTGAGAGGAGGCGACCTGAGAGGAGGTCACTGAAGGGGGTGTCGGCTGGCAGCAGGTGGATCAGTCCTCCGCCCTGGTCAACCCTCCTCTCTTTCCCTCTCTCCTGTCTCTCTGTGTCTCCCTCCCTCTCTCTCTCTCTCTCTCTCTCTCTCTCCTCCCTCTTTCTCCCCCTCCCTCCCTCTCTCTCCCCCGATGGAGGAAGGACGCTTCACTACAAACTTTTAGTCACTGATCTGTGTGTTTTGGCTTCTTAAAAAAGGTGTTTCAGGCGTTGTGATTTGTGATTGTATTTATTGCTAATCATGTTTAATAGGTTTTAATAAACGTTGTAGTAAAGTCAAAGTCTCTCCCCCGGCCTCTCTCTCTCTCACCCTCTCTCCCCTCTGCCTCTCTCTCTCTCTCTCCCCCTCTCTCCCCTCTGCCTCTCTCTCTCTCCCTCCCTCTCTCTCCCTCTCTCTCCCTCCCTCTCCCTCTCTCTCTCCCTCTCTCTCCCTCTCTCTCTCCCTCTCTCTCCCTCCCTCTCTCTCCCTCTCTCCCTCCCTCCATCTCTCTCTCTCCCTCCCTCCCCCCTCTGTCTCTCTCTCTCTCCCTCCCTCTCTCTCACTCTCTCTCTCTCGCTCTCTCTCTCCCTCCCTCTCTCTCTCCCTCTCCCTCTCTCTCTCTCTCTCGCTCTCTCTCTCTGCCTCCCTCCCTCTCTCTCTCCGGGCGGAGCTCCATTTCCAGCGGACAGTCTCCGGGTGGAGGACCGACTCTTCTGCCTCTCCTAGCGGACAGCTGGACTCCTTTCCTCCGGGAGAATGAACGTGACGGCCGCGGCGGCGGAGGGCTGCTTCCTGTCCGCCCTGCAGCCCAACTCCCCCTGCACCACGTACGCGGTCCCGGCGGACGGGCCGTGTCTGGACCCGCTGGCCAAGGCTCGGAGGGTCCGGGAGCAGGTCCGGACCCGGCTGGCCGAGAGGAAGTCCTCCTCCCTGACCCGGCTGGACGACTCCCGGCTGGGGGCCACAGGTGAGCCCCGTGCAGGGTGTGTGTGTGAGAGAGTGTGTGAACTGCTGGGAACCTGTGTCACCATAGAGATTAATAACAATGATTAATTAAGATTACAGTCATTGATCCAGGAATCCGAGAAAAAAATCCCCAGAAAGTATTAAAACTTGTGGACATGAATGATGGAAATATGTTAATGACCTGCAGACCTCCGCTGCCTTGACCATGACTCCTCTCTTTTACCCTAACTCAGTCCGATCGATAAAAGTTGATTGATTACAGTATTTGTTTAGTCAGTTTGATGTCCACACTGGACCAGAAGGACAAGGACACACAACCTGCAGCCTCATTACACACTCATTCACTGGGACCAGGGCAACATAGAAAATCAGTCAACTTTCAGCTTCTCCCACGACCAGATTATGGTGAAGCTTAAATTCAGGCTGAGAAATGCTGCATGTAAGATGGGTTTTCACGAAGTCTTCCTTCCGAACTCCCTGGTTAGCGACTCTTCAGTGTAGTTTTGACAGTTAATGGTGGATGCACTCATGACCCACATAACTCATTCTCCGAGTATGATATGGCCCAGTTCAGTTTAGAATCAGATGAGCTGTTGTTTGGTCTGAAGTTAAGATTAGGTGTTAAGATTAACCATGGTTAAAGTTCACTTTGAACTGAGCTCGAGTAAAACAGAAAAAGTTCTTTGAGTTTTGGATGTCTGTTTAGATGACGATGGCGGTCGAAGCCACTGAAAATGCAACTTTTGTTCTCTGAGCACGTGTGTCTGTGGTTTCATTTAAAAAATAACCAACAGCACAAACTCAGGGCATAAATATGAAAGTTTTCTGAAATGAGGACGCAATAACATAAAATGAAAAACAAAGAAGAAAGAAAAACATTGTGTCTTTCAGGCAGAGATTTTCCCTTTTTTTCAATCCTTCTCAACAATGTCTTGGAATTTCTGCCACTGGGGAGACGATCCAGAAGTAACACCCCCTCAACTTTATTAGTGAACCCATAAAGAAGTCAAATAGGTGAAAGCCCAAAGCGTCCTCTCTGTAAACCTACAGTTCAGCATCCTCACTGCTTTCAGAACATTTCCAGCGCTGTGAAAGGCATCGATGCTGTGTGTTTGAGAGAGCAGGGAGTTCCCAGTGCTCTCGGCTCGTTGTGTTTCTCTGTACAGCCGTCAGGTCTCACAGGCGACGTCAGTGTTTGTCCCGAGTGGGCTCACACGCTGTCCATACTTCATACTTTGAGGAAGTGTGTCAAGAGCTGCTCTCAAAGCTGAGGGACAACAGTTTTTCAGCACGCATCGTTTCCCGAACAGTCAGTAAAACGTACAGTACTGAGAAGAAAACTCTGGATTTAATAACAGTTTGATATTAAAATGATGTTCACATGTGGCAACGTAGCAGTAACGCCCTGTTTACACTACAGTGTTTCAAGTGAAAATGCATTGTTTGCATTTTTGTTTATGAACAATTTTGCGTTTACACAAAAACGTTTTGAAAACGATGTCCGTTTACACGAAAACGGCAGAAACGCTGAAGACAGTGTATTGGTAATAATGGTGTCTAAGCCATAAGTTCATAGGGTTCATCAATCCAAAAAACCTTTTCTCAGTCGCAGAGTCACAACGTCTCTGGGTAAACTTTGGGTATGCAGTGACGGCGTTCTCAACAAATTAGCATCCGCATGACGCCACCCACCACCAGTGTGACGCTACAGCATTCCCCAAGGTGCTGCATTCGAGCGCTCTGGTATAAGTATCAGTATCTGCAAATTAAATTTGTAGAATTTATCACAAACCTGTGAAATCCCGTTTTACTGCTGCGGAGTGATGTGGAGTTCCAGAACATTTGCAGCTCCTGCAGATATCTTTTCTGTCAAACTAGTCAGTAACTCAGACACAGACCTGGAAACTGTTTTTACTGGAGCAAGATTGAAGTGGTGATTTCTCCTGAACCTCAGAACACATTCAATGGCAGTTATGGCGCGTGAATGAGGAATGAGCTGCAGTATTTGTGTGGACTGACATTGACTCACGTTGAATTTTAAACCAACAAATTACAGGAGGAGGTGACAATGTGCTGTAAAAGCCAGAAGAAACCCTCGAATCCTCCATTGTTGTGTTGGTTTGTTTCGAGCAGGTTATAAGAGATCTTTGGCCTTGAAGTCAGCGTCAGACAGAGTGAGCATTTTCAGAAAATCCATTTCTGAAGCTGGTTTCAAACATTGATGGTTTGAGCTCCCTGTAGACAGAATGCCTCTCCCATAAAGAAAACTTAAGTCATCTCTGTATGGCTGAATGAATAGTGATAATAATAATCCAACCAGTTGGGAGAATAAAAAACACTTTTGTTTTGTTTTTTAATGTCGTACAAACGCAACAAAATTTTATGTATTCAAAGTGCAAAGCCTAATAGAGTACACCTTATTTCTTAATTCAAACTCATCATTTCAACCATTCTGACTGATTTACACATTTATTTAATGGCATGTATATAATAACACCATCCGTAACATCATGTGCAAGCAGGAGTATTCAAATGAGTATTCATAAAATTAGACATACAAGTGAGAAAATACTTTTTAAGTTCACAAATAAAAGACATGTCAGGCCAGCTGAGGAAACGCCTCTCACTAAAATAACAGCAGCGTCTTTGATAAAGGCTGAGCTGAATTACTCCTTGTAATAGAATACGCAATAGAAACGCAATAATCACAAACACTGAAATTGTTTTCAGGCTTGGTTATTACTTAAATGGTGTGATCTGGAAGACAGCCCCGATAATCCATATTTAAAGATGTAAAATAGCTAAATGTGTTGACGCAGTATCGTGTTAACATCTGTATTGTATGTGCAAACCTTTAGTAGTTCAGGCCTAAAGTTCTGATTTTGTATCACACACACTATAAGACAGTAAAATACTGTGGAACAGTGAAGTGAAACAAAGTGTGAGAGAAGCAGTGATTTAGCACAGAGCCTCTGGAGAAAGCTGTCTGCTGCATTAGCGTGGAAGTGTAATCAGTGACCTCTGACTTCTGGAAGTTCCTCTTTCATCTTTGAGATTTCTTGGGTGATGATTTAACTGGACAGAATGAGGCTAGTTTAACAGTGTACAGGTTTGTTTTTTTTATTTATCAGGCATGTCAAACCAGGGCAAACGGTACACCAGCTCCAGTGTGGCGAGCTTTTGCTGCTGTTACAGTGTTGACAAGTGGACGAGCAAAACATGAGCAGACTCTGAGCTTTCATGTCGCAAAAAATGGAAATAGATGATGGGAATTTCCAAAGTTGCAGTTGAGTGGCTACAACCAGTGCTATGCTATAATAATGTCAGCTCTCTTAGTGGCTGCCACACATGGTGGAGGGACAATGGAGTGAGGCAGGAATTGGTTTTAAAACCTGGAAATGACTCAGTACCTTTGCACTTCCGGTTGCCTGATCCTGAAGTTGATTTTTATTTTTTTTGGTTGTTGTAATTTGGGCTAATGGTTTCTGCGCCGCTGTCGTGTGAACGGACGCCCAAAACGCAACAAACGTTTTCTGTTTTCACTTGAAAACGCTGTGTTGATTCTTTTAGCTGTGTTTGATACTGTCATGGTACACTTTAACAGGCAGTATATGAATGCTGGAATTATGATGCACGAAATGAAACGTGGGCTACGAATGGCATCCTTCACTTAGCCTCTCACTGCTCTGTGTGACATTCAACGCCAGCGTGAAGCTGGTGTTTAATAAAGCGGACTGTGCTGGATGTACGTGACGTCCAGACATCTGTCTGAATACACCACCGTCTGAAGTCCAACACAAAAAGTAAGAAAAGTCAAAGAAACAAACAGAAAGGGCCTTTTAAGAGTGCAAGACCTAATTGGAAACACAACCCAGGTCAGTGACCTCCTTTGTGTGCGGAACATTCTTTTCCAATCTCCTCTTCACAGCGTGTTATCACAGTCTATTTTAGAGCGCTCTGTAGTTCGGTCCGTTCTCTGCACTGCTGCCTGCCCTCGTACCTGCTGACGGGGTCGAAATACTCGCTGCCAGAACATGATGGAAAACCAGACGTGCTTTGCTCTAATGAAATGTAGCAGATTCTCAGATCTGTGGCTTTCTGTTTGAGGAATGAAATGCTGCTTGGGTTGACTACACACACTGAAGACACGCCAAAGTCGTGCAGAGCACAGGGTAATGAGAGCGTTTTCTGAAGGATTTTTCACCGGTGTTGTTGATTTCTTGAAATCAAAGTGAGTTTCTATGAAGTTTGAACATACTCATGAATTATGATTATATGTGCACATTGTGATTTTCAGCAAAAGTAATTGAACCCTGTTGTGTAAGTGAAAAAAAATCTACACAAGTCCCAGTGGTGGGTTGACTCAGAGACTTGTGAGGGTAACCAGCTAGGTAAAGGTCGGTGCACCGGTCAGTCTGGGAGGCACACACACACACGCACACACACACACACACACACACACACACACACACACACACACACACACACACACACACACACACACACACACACACACGTGCACAGTCTCGTATTTCTATCCTTGTGGGGACCTTCCATTGACTCCCATTCATGTCTAGCCCCTAACCCTGACCCTTACCCTAACCCTAACCCACACCACAACAAAGCCTAACCCTAAAGAAATGTTTTTGCACTTTTACTTTTTTCAGTAACAACAACATGGTCAAGAAAACACTGTTTCTCCTACTTAGGACCGGAAAAAGGTCCCCACAAGGCACGTCGTTTCACGTTTTGCTATCCTTGTGGGGACATTTGGCCCCAACAAGGATAGAAATACGAGAACACACACACACACACACACACACACACACACACACACGGATCAGGCAGGGTGAATACACACAGGCGGGCAGAGATTCACCATGAATACCTCAGTCCAGAGTATTCAGGCCTGTTATGAGTAAAAGTCAGAGAGTTTGAGAGGCAGCAGGTATGTGTGTGTGTGTGTGTGTGTGTGTGTGTGTGTGTGTGTGTGTGTGTGTGTAATATCTCAAAAGCACAAAAAGTATCCATTTGGAGTCAATATGTATCAGACAGAAAGACTCAAAGGTGAAAGACACTGTGGAAACACCAAGACTGGAATTTTTGGGAGTGGATACAGGTCAAAGGTCAAGACAAACACAGCAGAAAAGACAGGAAGTGATGAACTGTGAACATGACCTTAACCTGATGCAACACACAATGATAAAGAGTGTTTAAACACACTCACTTGCTTTATATGACGCACTCTTCGCACTCTTCGCACCGCACGCTCACGACACACTGATAACATTTTGGTATTTGTACAGTTCATTAACAGTGTGCTGATGAAACACCGAGAGAGCAAGGTCGTGTGTGTCCTTTACAAGGCAAATATTTATTGTGAGCCTCTGCAATCCAGAAGAACATTCAGAAATAAACCAGCTTTAATTTGAGAGTAAAATAAAACACGAGCACAGCCGCTTTAAACAAAGAAGAGTCGAGCTGATCAAGGAGAAGTAGGAGGAAGGTACAGTAGATGCTGGAAGCAGTCCATCACAGGTCTAACACACACACACACACACACACACACACACACACACACACACACACACACACTACACATGATGGATTATGATGAGAAGCCACAATGCAAAGAGAAAGCCAAAGGGTTTTGAACCTGGGGTTTTCTTGCCATGAGGTGAGACTGCTAACCACTACACCGCTGTGCAGCACTAATCAATAACTTCACCAACGTCAGTACGTAGACATTGTTTTTATCAGTTTCTTCATGAACTTAGGTTGTTTTGTATTGATGTACTTTAACATGCACTGTGTAGAAAACAGTTAATTCCAGAAACTAGAAAGAATTTACATTGGAAACAATTTTAAATAAGGCTGTTTGTGTCCAGTATTGCAATTTAAGTGACTCCTCTTGTAAAAGTGCTTGAAAGAACTTTTATGTGTTTGGCCGCTTTGTTTTCAGGTGAAAATTCAAAACCTTGGTAGCATTGTGGAGTTTCATTTCCACAACTATTGTGCTCAGAGTCACTGAAAGCTGGACTTTTCAAAAACAGCTCCCAAGGTGGGACTTTTCACGGTGCTCTGACTCTGTCAGCGTGTAAACTGGGGTAAAGACAACTTTATGAAAATGCTCGGGCTTCGTCTGTTCAGACATGCAACCACTGGCTGCAGTGAATAGTTCTTCTTCTCATGCTCAATAGATGGACAATAATGTTGTTTTCCTCCAGAGTGTCAAGACTCCCAGTCCAGATTCCTCTGGTCCTGCTCCTGGTCTTGGTTCTGATCCCGGTCCTGATCCCAGTCCGGATTCTCCTGGACCTGGTAGCTTTAGAGTTGGCCATCACCGTAATAACAATCCAGCTTGGCCGTCTGTACAGTTGTTCTCTCATTGTTAATGTTTCAAGCATATCGTTCCCTGTAAACATGTATGTTTGGTTTCACTACAAAAACAAACAACAGCGCCCACTAGTGGCCCCACATGAGTACTGCCATTTCCATGGAAACGGACATGATTTTTAAGACATCAACGTGAAAGTTCCTTGAAACGGAAATGCTAAACCGATGTGTTTTCACTTGAAGCGCTGTCGTGCGAGCAGGGTCTCAGTTAATCTGTTACTAATTGTTCATCATAATGTGCCGCGGCCTGACCAGCAGCGTTCGTGAAGTGGAGGTGAAACGCTGTAGGTATGAAGTGAGTGGAGTAAAACACTGTACTTTTGCTTGCTAAGGGTTTCGTCACCTCTGTCTACTATGATAACCCCAGTCCATTGAAAATGGGCTGCTGTGTGTGTTTGGTTGTGTGTGAGCATACCTTCTCTGACCTCCGATGTGGTGATGCTAATGCTCAGGCATGCGGCCCGGCTCCTCTCCCCGCTGCATTTCCTCCCTCCTTCCTGCCGGACTGGGCGGTGTGTGTTGTTTTTCTCCAAGCCCTTTGCCTCAAGACACACTTCCCCTCTCTGCCTCCACTCAAGAGGAGCCGAGAAGGAGTTTTATTAAAAAAAAAAAAAAAAGAAGAAGAATGGCTCACACAAAGGAAGGAGAATCAGGCTCAAACCAGCTCAGACAATCATCTGAACGAGGCCAAAGCACATTACTATGAGTTGTTGTGTGATCCTGGTCCTGGAGGTCCTGCAGACTGCATGAGTTTAGAAACCTGAAGCTTTCAGTTTTCAAAATTAAATATATACAGACGGATGAGAGTCAATCCGTCCAGCCAGGGGTGACGACAGCCCGAGGCGTACGTCATTCTGCAGGAGTAACATTGTCGTCCTGTATGTGCCCCAGTGCAGTCAGCACTTCAAGGAATCTGGTTCAGCTCTGGGTTTGAGGGACTTTCTGAGCTGTTTTTCTCCTGCTGCTCAGGTTTCCTCTGATACTCCAGAGAAATGCAGCCAGTTAATTGGTGACTGTAGAACTGAACAGGATTGTCCGTCTGCTGGCAGCCTGTCCTCAACCCGCCCAGCTTCTTACAGAACAGAGAGGTCCAGTCCTGGACCTGGTCCTGGTTCCCTTCAGTCCTCCATGTTTCAGGTCCGTCCTATTAGACTGTCCTGATCAGGCTTTGTTCAGGACTCCTTGATGGCGTAGTAATGAGATTCAGATGGGTTGAAGCGGGGAGAGTCTGAGACGCCTTTTACGTGTGAAAATTCATCAGTTTTGAATTCCCCAATTAGAAAAGTTTTGCATTTACACAGTGACGTTTTGAAAATGCCTGTTTACATGGAAACAGAGGTGTAGTTGTCCTGCCCGGCCACTTGTAGGTGCTGTTGGTTGTTTTTGTCATGAAACCGCAGAGAGCAATGCGCTCCCAACATTACCTCTGTGTGATTGTTAGCACTGAGATTGTCCAGGATGTGGTCTGCTTCCTGTTCAGTGTCAGCCGGGATCAGATCCACCTCTGAGTAACAGCTGCATGAATGGATGTTTGATTCTGACATGATGGAAACTTTAAAAAGCCATTTTAGACCGTGATAATCAACTGTCTGAAAGGTTTTCTTGATCCATCAATCTGTGACATGGACCATGGTCTGCTGGTCGCACTGATTCATGCTGAAGCTGCATTTATTCACATTAGTTTTATTTCTCGTCATACTGATTGAATTCTTTCCGATTTAGGGATCAACATTCACATTCTGAGACATTTCATCTGCTGTGTTTTTGTGTTTGAGAGTGATTAGACACGTGCTTCGACTCGGGCGGTCCCTCTCCCACGCCCCTCTGTGTTTTCCTCGCTCCTGCAGCTGCTTTGTTATTTGGAAATGTGCTCACCATCAGTAGCGGGCTAACGCAGATGACTGTTATTCTCCCTCCGGTGGCGTTGGCTAATTGCAGTAGTGGAGCTCCACAGACGACGGCTTTATTACAGTGGACACACTGGAGCTAAACTCAGAGTAAACAAACTGCTGTGAGAGAGGAAAGTTCTGTTTCTCAGTGTTTTTAAGCCACATGGAAGGAGTTTGTGTAGAATTCTCCAGCAGACTCTTGTTCTTTTGGTTGAATCTGGTTATAATCACGAACTCTAAAAATATCAGCGAAATAAAGCTTTGGACTGGGTATTGTTTTTTTGATCAGAGCTCATGAAGCACGTGTTTATGATACGATGAAAGTGTGTTTTCCATATGTCTGTCCAAACACCCATCATTATTACCTGTTCCATCCAAGACCGGGGTGTGAGAGCTGAGGGGACGAGTTCACCTGGAAGAGGTTATGACTCCATCACAGAGATATCACACTCACACATGAACCCAGCACGCATCTGGGAAAAGCTTTATGAGGAATTATTGAAAGAATTTTAATTTCACGTTATTTTGTTGCTCTTGTTCCAAATTTTTTTAGATTTTAATATTCGTCAGCATCTTTTTCTACATACAGATTTACTTTTTATTTGTTTTTTCAGCTTGTCCCAACAATTTTGGAACAAAACAGTAGCTTAAATTAATCTTTTTTTTTTTTTTTTTTACATTCCATACATTTTAAAAACCCTAATCATTTATCTTTTTTTTCTTTTCTTTCCAGATTACAGCCTTCCTGAAGTGAAGAGCCACTCTCATGGTTTCAGTTCCAGGTCCATGATACACACACCCAGTCGCATTATGTCTGTGAGTAACACCGTGACCCCGGCACCACATTCAGACTTCCTGTGAAAGAAAACCCGATTGACAACCCTTCATAGAAATGTCAGAAAGTGACAGAAACCAGCAGTAGGCAGGTGCATGGAGCTTCATCATCCTCACATTTTTTCTAGTAATTTCAGTAAAAAATGCAAAGATCCACTCACAGTAATGTGTACATGACATTTTATAAGGAAAAAATGAGATCTGAAAAAGATATGAATTGCTCCAGATAATAATAATTTAAATTTGTAGTAACAATATTCAGCAAATATTAATACAGATAGATCAGTAGTTTTGCCTTTATGCAGTGTTGTATTAAAGCTCATTAACCATCATTCTCCCCACTTACATCCTTATGGATGCTTGCGTGTTTTGGAATATTTGTGCATTCATGCACCGGTCATCCTACTACAGGTGCCTTCTTAGTTCAAACTTGCCTCATTAATTTGGTCCACAATCTACTGCAATAGCGTTAGCGGGGCCCACTGAACACATTGCTGTCGCAGGAGTTGAGGGGAAGCGGCATGAATCACGGTCTGAGCCACGGAGCAGCAGAAAGTGTTCCAGGTGTGAAGCAAGACTGACGTTAAGATCACTTTAAGAGGCGTGTGGGGAAGCAGACAGGATGGAGGTTTTCAGTGGTTTTGGAGAAGTTGGGAGACTTTACAGGGAACTTGGGGCTAATAACGATTAAATCACATTTTTCTCAGTCCAGTTTCAGGAAGTTTCCATCCATTGTTGCCACGCAGCAGTTTGGTGTGGTGGAGGAAGGGGTGGAGTCGGTGTTGGTAGAGGTGCATGTTTGAAAGAAATTTAGTTGTATTCTTATACAATGACAATAAAGTTTTTTCATCTTCTTTATGTCATGAGCATAACGATGGAAACATATATCATGGGTGTTCAACAGACTTCAGTTCAGGGGCCACATACAGTCCAGGTCCGTCTTGAGTGGGCCACATCAGTAAAATAGTACCTGAATATCATTTAGATTTAATCTTTAAGGTTTTACCTTGTTGTGGCACAGAGTGTGCATGATGAAAATGTCTGTATTTTTGCAAAAAATCAAAAAGTTACGACCAAAAATTAGGACAATCTCAATATAAAGTCAGTTTTAATGAAACCTTCAGTTGTCAGCATGATTTTGATGCTAATGCTAGCTTGCTACCTTTCATGGTGGAATCACCGATACCTCTGTTCCAGTCTCCGTTTTGTGTTTTCTTTGAAGTTTTTACAGTGTGCTGTAGACTCTTGCAGATCAAGCCTTATGTTTGACACCCTTTAAAACAGGGACTCGGATGAATGGCTGCCTGTCTTGTTGGGCAGGTGGAAGAGGGAGGGCAGCTGTCCAGAAACAGCAGAGAGCTTCATTTGTCTGTTTTTTGTTGAGTGCGGGGAATCCAGACTTAAAAGTTTCATGGAGGTTGTTGGATGGATTCCAGCTGGACGTTGACAACACTTTCCAGTGTTTTTGACATGAAACAGAAGTTAGATACGGGCTGAAAGCTACCGAGGGAGTTTGTGTCAAGTCCAGTTTAGATGTCAAAGACCCTGCAAGCAAATGCCAGTGAAGTTACACATTAATGTGGGGAGAGTTTTTTCATGATAGAAGCAACTGCTTTGTTCCTCTTCAATCAATAATGAACATTTTATCAAATCATTTGATTCTACAAAACTGTGAACAAATTTACTGCTCACTTCATTTCCTATTTCAGGATTAATAATATGCATAGATTGGTTATAAATTTTTTGTCGTGGCTGTTGACAGGAATGTCAAAATGTGTACGCATTCTTTCAATTTTTTTGGATTTTGTTCAAGTAAATCTTTCCTGGATCATCACTTTTCTCATTGTCGACTCAAGTGTATTCACCGTTAACCGAATCGTCCTGTGAAACGTCTGTTTGGTGTTAAACTACATCCTGTGAGCCAGACTCCAGACAAATATAAACAAGTTTAATTTCCCACAAGTGCCGCAGACCCGAGCAAAGCCCCCCGCCCCCCACGCAGTTCAGACATGGGTCTGCTGAGACTGAAGGCAGAATCATCCGAACCGAGAGCAGTGTCCAGTCGTCCAGAGCTGGGTGTAGATGGGTGTAGGCGTGAGGTGGTGGGAGGGCGTAGCTTTCAGCCAGTAGTCTGTAATTTCATGGTCTGGATGTTTGTGACATTAGAGAGATACTTGGCTCCAGCTCGCTTCGGCCTTGCAACATGATACGAAACAAAAACATATACTGGAAATGTTGAAACCACAGTGATCACATTCATGCATGTTTGGACAACACTACGTCAACCGCTCCATTCACTGATGTGTCCTACTCAAGAATGCCTCGCCATATGGACAGGGGGAGGTGTGGGATCCAGCTGAGCTACCTTTCCTGGGGCCAGTGTGTCCTCTCACCTGTTATTCCCCCCCCCCCCCCCCCCCCCCCCCCCCACAACCCTCCAGGTGCCCACAGCTCCCCTCCACTCCTCTGGGTTCTCCTCTCGCTCCGCGGCTGAAAGCAGTTCCAGGGTGACGCACAAAGAAAGCAGCATGGTCCAGAGCAGCGTGCAGACGTCTCAGCACCACAGCAGGAGCCGGCGCTCCAAGTCCCTGTGCCAGGGGGAGCAGGAGGTCCTCATCCCCATCACCGTGTCGGCCCCCCCAGAGAACGGCTCCGTCCCGTTCGCCGCGCCCGGGCCCGGAAGCCTCCGCCGCAGCCTCAGCGGGATCCTGGCCCAGGACAGAGGTTACTGGCAGGAGGAGGCGGTCCCCTCGCAGTACACCTACAAAGGCCCCTCGCATCGCACCATCAGCCGCATCACCAACAGGCAGCAGCACTGCCAGCAGCAGAGCTCCGCCTTCGGCCAGGAGGGCTGGGTGGGGAACGGCCGGGGCCTGTCCGCCGCGGGGGACAGCTGGGGGGCGCAGTGGCAGCACACGTCCCGGACCAGCCACGCCGCGGGGAGCTCGCAGTACACCCCTCTGCAGCGCGCCGCCTCGCTGCGCAGCCTGAGGAGCGTCGGGAAGGGAGTGGACGTCCTGGAAGGAGCCTCAATACACAGCAACGACCCCCTGAGGGAGTGAGTAGTGACACTCCATCACGCACACACACACACGGTGTGTGAATGTGTTCAGTGTGTAATGTGTGTGTCTCTGACTGTGTGTGCAGGTTACAGAGTCTGGACATGCCGACAGCTGTTACGTATCTGTCTGAGGCCGACACAGCTCTGCAAGTGGTGGGAGCCGCGTACATACAACACCAGTGTTACCATAGCAACGATGCTAAGAACGAGGTGGGTGCTTTCATTTCATTTATGTGTGTGTGTCGTGAATGAGGAAGGTGTGGCCGTGCGCTGTTACAGCGCACTCAGGACTCTTGACTGACTTTCCTTCTTTTTTTTTTTTTAAATTGCAAACATGAACAAACAATACAGATAGACAGAGACATGCAACACGACAAGCCACAACAGAAAACAGAGAGGAAGCAAAACAAAACAAAACAACAACAACAACAAAACAAAAAACAAAACAAAAAAAAAGAAACTAAACAACTAATGAGTAAGCTATTTGGTGTGTATGATGTGTGTGTGTGTGTGTGTGTGTGTGTGTGTGTGTGTGTGTGTGTGTGTGTGTGTGTGTGTGCATAAGGACTGCATAAGGTTTATTACTATTTACTGAAGGTGAGATGTGATCTGCTGCCTACATGACGGAACGTGGTTCTAGTAGTGAATGAATAAAACCATGTTGGAAGACAATTGTCAAGTCATTGCTAAGATGAAGAAGAAGAAGAAAAGGGAGAAGAAGAAGAAGAAGAAGAAGAAAGTTTCTGACTTTTAAGACAAAACTAGTCATTTACCTTCTTACTGAAGTGTAAATGTTTTTTTGCTTCCATAAAATCTGAGTGTAAAGTGAATCCGTTTGTATTAAGTGGGCGGTGTCCCTCAGGGAACCGCCCTGGGTCCCCTGCTGTTCCCCATGTATATCAGAACCTTGATGAGTCCCCGTGATTCTATTGCACTGCTACTTTTATGCTGATGAATCCAGTCTATCTGACCTTAACTGTCATTTATTTGTGCCACAAAAAAAGGAGTCAAACCTGGATACCAAACACACTGTGACTGCATGACAGCTCTGTATTATGACGGAAAGGTCTCAGTATCAGTTTCCTCCTGATCCTTGAACTTTCTGTCCTCATGACAGGTATCATGTCATTTAGGAGTAAAAAATAAAGCTGTTGCTGCGACACACACAGTGTTCACACTGTCACGTGTCAGAGCAAAATAATGTGACTGTGTATACAAATGTCGGTGTGGATGATGACAGAAAACATCTGCATCATTACACACACACACGCACGCACGCACGCACGCACGCACGCACGCACGCACGCACACACACACACACACACACACACACACACACACACACACACTCATATTACAGGGTGTGGAAATGCCACAAATGATAGAGAAACTGAAAACAAGCTGCAGGTGGTGGAGAGACGGTGATGCTTGATGACGCTCTCTCTCTGTTTCTAAGGTTCGTGTTCTGCAGGGGGTTCCAGCTCTGGTGCGTCTTTTCTCCAGCGAGAACTCGGAAGTGCAGCGTTACGCTACCGCCGCCACGCGGAACCTCATCTATGAAAACGCCGAAAACAAGGTGGCCCTCATCAGCTCTGGCGGATTGACGCCTCTGGTTAACAGCCTGAACCAACCTGATGAGGAGCTGCAGAAGTCTGTAACAGGTACTCACAGTGGATTATATCACTATAGTTTTCTTTGCCTCCATCATTCTGGTTTCATTCCTCGTGCCAGTCCGTCAGCAGGACATGTTTTAATGTTTGATGTCTGCAGGTATCCTGTGGAATCTATCCTCCAGAGACAACCTGAAGGAGAAGCTGTGCGTTGAGGCTTTACCACTGCTGACGAAGAAGGTTCTGATTCCTCTGAGCAGGAACTTTCCTCTCAACCCATCCGAGAGAGACATCTTTTACAACACAACCGGCTGCCTCAGGTGAACACTCCAGGTTATTTTCCATTTAAAGGCCTATGTCACACACACACACTACCCTTATTAACACACACTGTCTTCAGTCTTAATGCATGCGATCTGCAGAAGGGTGAATGGATGAGTGTGATGATGGATGAGACATGAGAGTAGTCAGAACGTTAATCACTTCACATCCTTCATAGGTATGGTTTGTACAAAAAAAACATGTTTTCACTGAAATTAACAGAAAGATTGTTCAGATTCACTGCATATGCCTTTTTTCAGGATACAAATGCTGATTATGGGGAATGTTATTCTGAATGTATTATATATCGATATCACTAAACATCGGTTTTTGGCCATACAAGTAATATGAATATCGCCTAAATTATTTATATTGTTGCTTCCCCACTGGAAAGAGAACTTAAAATTATCTTCCCGAAAAATACGGTGATCTAAGGTGGAGGCTTGAGATAATTATGTGTCAAAATTAAAGAAGATTGTATGAGAGTTATGTTTTAATTCAGTAAAATGCTCTGTCTTCATGCCATTTGTTTACCTCGTCTTTCCTTACGTGGTCTTAATTTGCTGTAATGAATTATTTAGACTAGACAAAGTAGTCCAGATTGTACTGTGACTGCCTCAGAAGAGCAACTTTGAACTAACACTGTTGAGCTCTCACATGAAAAGAGAAGAAAACAGGCATCGCACCATTAACCACACTGTCTCCACAGCACTGTCAACATAATGTGATTAAATACAGAAAACACAACAATTCCCCAAAGAGCGATCCTGAGGAGGAAGACCCTTCAAATGGGAGGAAACAGGAAGTAGAATGTGGCTCAGAGGAGATTCCATCCTCCTCAAACCGCTGAAATCCAGACAGTGAAGCCAGAAGAAACAAAACAGAACAACAAATGAATGGTCAACATTTTTGAGGGGAACAATAAGGAGAAATAATCCAGATGCTGCAGGAGAGAGCACTCCCTATAGGAGAGAAACAGTTCCTGTCAGACCATAGAAAGAGTTCAAATAAGGACAGAGGTGTGACCCTAACCTTGACCCCCAGCAGCTCATCCAGGCCTTTCCTTTTAGACTCATTAGTATCTTATGTTGATGAATAGTAACTAACTGAACTCGTCCTTTGTAACACACGTCATGATCTTTTCCCATTGTACTCGGTGTTTTCTTGACAGTAGAGACGAGGCTACTGATGAATGAGTCTTTGTTAAAATGTCTTTTTTTTTGTGTGTGTGTTTGTGTTTTTAGAAACTTGAGCTCGGTGAACCAGAGAACGAGGCAGAAGATGAGAGACATGCCAGGACTGCTGGACTCGCTGGTGTCCTACATTCAGCAGGAAGAGAGAACAGATGATAAGGCATGTCATACAATATACATAACACACACTCTGTATTAATGTCCGCTCTCAGTTCTCTGAGGTCTTTATGGAGGCTGCAGAGCAAATTCAGACTCTTCAGACTGCCAGTGTTTGGCGGTTTCTGTAAAGTGGGGTTGAGATGTATTGCAGGGTTTGTATTAGTGAGCTGTCTGGGCTTCCCACAAGAAAAAATGTTTGTCGTCACTAATGGACAATCAGCCACAACTGCACTTTCATTTTAATGTCCTTCACCTTAATGGAGAATAGAAGCCGACAGAATACAATCCAGTTTTTGAAAAAGAAGTAATAGCGACAATAATGAGCTCCCAGCTGTTTTCCCCTGAGCTGAGCAAGCTTCAGAACATATCATAGAAGAAATGACTGAACTCTGTGTTAATGTTTCATACGCTGGATGGAGTTTCACCGCCGTACCGCTGCCTGCTGCTGCTGCACGGACACAGTAAACCGAGTCCGCCTCCTCGGGACGGCTCGGGTTTCCCTCATGTTTAACTGCCTCGAGGTGAACATTAAGCCTGCAGCCTGACCCCCACACTCCCGTACGCAAAGCCTCGTCCAGCTGACATACAAGACGGTCTGACACGGTTTTGACTCCTTGTTAAGATGTAACTGAAGATACTTCTGAAAATCAGCTGAATTCACCAAACCGAAGTGGGTTGTTTTCTGCTTCGGGGCCGTTTGAGACCAGTGAGCCACCAGGAGTGGATCAGAGTTTTCAGCCTGAACATCCATCTATTTTCTTTACTACTCAGTTGTTGTTTTCTTTCCCAGCTCAGTAACAGAAGGAGGCGGGACTCCATCCCCAGCTGACTTTACAGAGAGAGAGCCATTATACACCCCGACACATCGCACACACACACACACACACACACACACACACACACACACACATACACACACACACACACACACGCGCGCACACACACACACACACAAACACACACACACACACACACACACACACACACACACACACACACACACACACACACACACACACACACACACACACACACACACACACACACACGCGCACGCACATAAATCCACCGTCACTAAGCAACCTCACATACGTGTCTCTGGATTGTCGGACGGAGCTGAAGAGAAGTCATCCAGGAAAACAGGAACACTCCACACACAGTTAAAGCTCTGAGCTGGAACCCCTGAGCAGCCGTACGACTCACTTCACCTCACATTAACTCTCTGAACTGAGGTTTTCAGAGCAATTCCAGACGTTTTGGGGCCTCCGGACCTTCCTCAACAACAGGGACCGTTTTGCAAACGTTGCTGAAAATATAAAAAGGCCAAAAACACAGATTCATCCTAACCCTGTGTTATGAGTGATGAGAAGATATCTCCTATCTCCTGTCTTTAATCCAGTTTTAATTCTATAGTTCCAGATACATCGCAGTCAGGATCAGGCACTTTAACAGAGAAACAATCGCACATGAAGGATTCGAACCCTGGTTCAGTTTGGGGATAACAAGAAAAAAGCTTCAAGTTGAATTATTCTGAATGTGTTGCTGTTTTTCAGTCTTGAACAATGTTAATGTAGATGTTTCATCTGTAATACAGGATTTTTTTTATGCACTTTTGAAATGACAATACGTTTAAGCCAACATAACTTTTGTTCTCAAATGAAAAATAAGATGAGCGGTGATGACCTGTCTGCCTGCTGTACCCTCAAATCACTTGACTCTCTGCAGTTTTCCTCCCTCGCTGTAATAAGTCTGAGTGACTAACAGTTCATTTTTTAGCAGGAAGCGTTACAGAGTTGTCCATGAGGGGGACTCCCAGCGTCTCGGCTTGTCTGGGGGGCTTTAGAGCTGTGTTGGTGTCGGAGGTGTGTGTCGGGGCCCATTAAGGGGATTCCTGACATAGTGCTGTTGTTGTAGTGTCTCAGTGACGACCCCCCCTGCTAAGCCGCACGTACAGTACACACTCTGAAACATGGCGGAGGTGCCATCATGCTGTGAGGCTGCCTCTCCTACTGGGGGAATTTCAAGATGGATGAAACCTGGAGATTACCGACGTTTCACACCCAGCGGGTTTGAATCCCGTCGCCCCCAGCAGCAGCGGCCTCTGCTCCTCACACGTCTGTTGGGTTAACCATGAACCAGACTGGTTACGTCCAGATCAATAATCGACAGAAGGGGAAGTCTCTTTCTGCTTCACCTGAGTGTGTAACGGCACGTGGTGACCTGTGTCCCAGACTCTCTCTCTCTCTCTCTCTCTCTCTCTCTCTCTCTCTCTCTCTCTCTCTCTCTCTCTCTCTCTCTCTCTCTCTCTCTCTCTCCCTCTCTCTCTCTCTCTCAGTATTGCCTCTTTTGGAAGTGAAAGTCCTGCTTTCCTGGTGAATTTTATAACCTCCTCCTGTTCCCAATAATCCCTTGAAATTCCACCCTAAATCCTGTTTCTCTGATTTGATCCAGTTTGACTTCAAAGAGGCGGGAGGCAGGGCTATAAAAACCAGCTGATTGAGGCACGAGAAGCTGGTGGAAGAAGGAAAAGGAGGGAAGACCAACTCAGAGAAGAATAAAGAGCACATTAGTGATTGGAAAGCTGCGCTCTGCCGCTGCACATATCTGGAGTTGACGCCAGAAGCTGCAGCTTCTTCATCAGACTCCCCTCTTCATGTCCCTCTCTCTCTTCTTCAGGGAGTTGAGAATTCTCTGTGCATAATGAGGAATCTGTCGTACCAGCTGTACACGGAGCTTCCCCCCTCCGCCCGGCTCCACCTGGACGGCCCCGTCAGGTCCTCCGCTCCCCGGGAGGTCGACACCATCGGCTGCTTCTCGCTGTACAGCAAAAGAAAACCCGAGGTGACACGTGCACTCCCAGAGGCTCGGTCTGCTGCTGCAGCTTCCAGTTCGGTCCTTAAGTCGTGGCTGTCTCCCCGCAGCAGTCCAGCCTGAGCGTCCCCACGCTGGCCCAGCCCAAAGGCGCCGACTGGCTCTGGCACCCCAAAGTGTTGGCGCTGTACAAGCTGGTCCTGCAGAACGCAGAGAGCAGCTCCACCGGCCGGGCGGCGGCCGCGGGAGCCCTGCAGAACGTCACGGTGGGAGAAGGCCGGGTAGGGTCGCTCAGGGTTCATTTCCCGCCGTCCCGCCTCGTCTGCGGTCAGACGCGTGCGGCTGACGGCCGGTGACGTTCCCCCTCTCCGCCAGTGGTCGGCGCTGCTGAGCGGCGTGGCGCTGGAGCAGGAGAGGATGCTGCCCGTCCTCCTGGACCTGCTGGACACCGACAACGACCTGGAGCTGAGGCCTCTGACCGGCCTGCTGCGGAACCTGGCCCGGCACTGCAGAGACAAGGAGCGCATGGGTGAGCGCTCTTCAGCTCACCTCGCTCCCGCCTACCGCAACGTCTTACATCAGTACCAACGCTGACGTCAGAGTCCAGAGCGTCCTCTTTCACCCGGCAGCATTAAAGCTCTGTCTTCCTCTCCGCCTGTGTCCTGAAGCTAAGACCTCGGTGAGCGTCCTGGTGTCCAAGCTGCCCGGCGACGGCCACCAGAACACCCTATCCAGCGAGGTGGTCGTCAACATCTGCGGGACCCTCAATCACCTGGTCTCCGGAAGCTCCCTGGCAGCCCGCGACGTGGCCTTCTTCAACGGCCTCCCGAAGCTGGTGGGGATCAAGACGTCCCACGACCACAGGTAGGATCCCAACGCTGGACTGGAGCTCCGGCCACTGCCTGGTCCTGGTCCTGGTCCTGGTCCTGGTCCTGGTCCTGGTCCTGGTCCTGGTCCTGGTCCTGGTCCTGGTCCTGGTCCTGGTCCTGGTTCTGGTCCTGGTCCTGGTCCTGGTCCTGGTCCTGCGGTTCATCTCTCTCCTGCTCTGCTGTCGGGTTTCAGCTCCGGGAGCCTGAAGGCTGCCAAGGCGGCGTCCACCGTCCTCTGCAACATGTTCCAGTACAGCAAGCTGCACCGAGACTACCGCCTGGTGAGCCGAGCAGGGGAGTCCTGGAGGTGGAGCCGGGTTCTTCAGCTCCGCAGCAGAAGCTGACCGGCCTCATTTTCCGGCTCAGTTCCTTCCTTTTACCACAAAGCCACTCTGTTTTTTTTCTCACTCCTTCACTGTCAGGCCTTGTGGGACAGTCGGCCGTCTGTCCTCCAGCGTCCTCACTGTTTTCCTTTGTGTTTTCCAGAAAGGGTTCACCAAGCAGGACTTCAGTGACGCCTCCATCTGAGTTCTTCAAACCCAGACGTGCTGCTGCGAGACGGCTCTGAACCCACACCGAGTTATCGCCCTAGCCTGACGTTTACCAGCCTGTTCTAGAGAAATAGACCCAGACGACGCAGAGCTCTTAACCCTGTACAGCGTTTTCTAGTTTTATAGGAGAGTGAATGTGAGATTTGTGACCAGCAACACACTGAATGTACGTCCAAAGTGCCTTCGAACCAGCGATTGTACGGACTGACAGGAGAACGGTGATTTCACAGTAAAAGACAAAAAAAACATGCCCGGAAGAAGCTGAGTCAGGAAGAAGCTTTTAGTTTTGATCTGCCTCGATTATACAGATGAAAACTATTCAACGTTCAGAGAGTGATCGGAGTGAGCGAGGGCAGAAGTGATCCACATGTGGGGTTGGTCTGGATCAGGATTAAAACTGGAGTGACTGATAGCGTCCTTTAAGATGTGAATGTGAATCTTTGATACTAAACTAACTTGGAGAAAACCAGCAAGCCTGAAGCTGTTTGTAGCCGTTAAAGTGATCACACGCCGTACTGCTCATCCACCATGTCTGTTCGTTTAATGTTTAGTGTGTCGGAGTCGTGTGAAGAAGAAGTTCTGCTTCGGTTTGACAGAATGTCTGAGCAGTTTGAAGGGAAACAGCCTCACAGGACCGGCGGCTGGCAGAATTATCGACACCTCCAAACTTCACGTCGTTTCTTCGTTTCTGGTCCTCTCAGTTTGTTTGTGCCAATAATTCTGCGGTCTGCGGCGTCTGTGATCACATTTCAGAGCACCGAGTGCTTCGTCAGAAGGTTTTAATGTGTTTTATTCTCATTTCCGTCACTGAGTCGTGTTGCCTGCCTTCTGTTTTGTAACGGAGTCCCAAACCAGCCGACTGGCTGGATTAACACTTTGCTCCAGTTGTAAAATGTGTGAATGTTCCTTTAAACTGAGTGTGTATGACTGTGATAATCACAATAAGCAGTGTTCAAATAGTATTAATCCCAATAAATAAAAGCAACTTTGTTTATACTGGAGTGGATTTTGGTTTGTTTGTTTTTTAATTACTTCAAACTGATTTCAGTTATTTGTGAAATGTTGCACTTTTAGTTTCATCTCATAGATTTTTAGATATTCCAGTTTTACATAAGCTTTCAGTGTTCAGTGATTCCGTTTTTTATTTTTGTGCTTCAATAACAAAATTTCCTAAAGAGAAAAATAAGACTGTAGAATTCAGATTTTAATCTAGACTTTTGAATACCCCTCCCCTAATTTCTTATGCAATTGTAACAAAAACAAAACTGTTGGGACTGTCACTTTTTTCTTTGTCAGATCAGTGATTACTTAATTCATAGGAAAATGTCTCGATTCTGAATTTAATCCAAGAAGTTTAATTTAGAGTAAAATCACATTTCTAACATTAATCTGGCAAAAACAAAAAAAAGTACAAATGTTGGAATTCTGACTTAAATCTCAGAATGAGAATCAAATGTAAATTATGATCATAACCTGACAGACAAAAAATGATAATGATTCAGGATAACGATTTTTTTCTGGGAATATATAATAATTTTTTGGGTGGGAAAAAGTCAAAATTCCAACTTCAAGATGACTTTGAAAATAAATCTTAATATTTAAAGTCAGAATTAAGAAGTAGTTCGGAATGCAGACATTGATGTCACTGAGAAAAAAGTTGGGTTGAAACAATAAGTTTGCTTTTTAACGTTGATTTTTTCATTCATGCATAAGTGTATTTTGAATCCCGTTTCTTAAAAATACAATAGAATTTTTAAGCTCGCAATGTTTATTTGTCCAGGAATGTTGCAGTGCACAGATTCATATTAATCTGACTGAAAGTAAGTTTAAGATTTGTTTTTAATATCACAATTTAGATTTTTTCAATATCGGAATAAAAAACAATTCTGATAATCTAAGACTATAAAAAGTCATGTCTTTCTAAGATTTTTGATATCAATGTAATATTTTTGCAAAACAAAGCGGTTGAATTCTGACAATAATATGCTTTATGAAAAAAAATCATGACCCAATATACATTTTAGAACAGTTATGTTAGTATTACTTGAGTTTAAAAGGGCGTAAGTTTGAGAATAAAGTAGGAATAATAACTTTCATTTTAGAATTGTCATTACAAAGCACACAATTCTCAGAAAATAAGCATTTTTAAATTATTCCTTTTTCATCTTTTTGTGGTATTTCACTTCTACATTAGCTAAGAGCGTGAATGCTGTTTTGTTTGTTTATTTCAACACAACGAATGAATTTCAACATCTTCAATCTGCATTTCATCCAGATGAATTGTAGTTCACAGTGTGCACCGCAGAGGGCGCTCTGGAAATCAAAGTTACAGCTCTATTCCGCCCAAAAACACACGAAGAAGACGAGTAACTTGAGCAGTGTTTCGTGGTTTTGATTTCTCCGGAGGACTTGAACGCAGCATTCATATTTTTGCCGGAGAACTGTGAACGCAGCGCTAGGCATTTCTCCGGAGGACCACGAATGCATCACATATCACTGCTCCGGAGAACAGTGAAGGCAGCACACATGAAGAGAAACGGAGGGTGCGTTCAGGCTCCGTTGTTAATCTGATAATTAATGTTGATTTGGGTTTCGGTGAGCCGATTTCGGAGTCGGTAGGCGTCGGTAATTGTCGGTGTCGGTGAGCAGTCCTCCTCTGGCCGGGCACAGCTCCATGTTATCCGCCTGTCGGTGCTGTTCGCCGGCCGCAGCCTCTCACACAGACCCATGAATCTCTCACAAAGTTGTGGCTAACGTTTAAAGCTATCAACGAGTCACAGGACGAGATGTCGGCAAATAAAACAAAGAAGGTCAAAATGGCTACAAAATCCTGTCCGGAATGCGACCAACAGGTGAGGAAAAACACTTTATTTCTGTGATTTCTGCTCAGAAGCTGCTGTTAAAGTGCTCCGTGTCCGTGTGTGTATGATATTATTGTTATTAGTGATCAGAGTCATGGCGGTTAGCAGCTGAACACGTTAAAAAACTACAATA
The DNA here is from genome assembly GCF_902148845.1 of Salarias fasciatus. Classification (NCBI taxonomy): domain Eukaryota; kingdom Metazoa; phylum Chordata; class Actinopteri; order Blenniiformes; family Blenniidae; genus Salarias; species Salarias fasciatus. Next base: position 5,781,614 of record NC_043745.1, read on the forward strand.
TCGCCCAAAGCATTCAGATATTCAGCTATTTCACATTTTTTATTCAACCCGAACACGTAAACCTACAATTTTCAGCACATAATTCCGTGTTTCTCTCAGCCGAGGTTTCGCGATATTGTAGATCTTTAATATTGTACCAGCGATTTAGTTTCCCACCAGGCCCCATTCACAAAAAAAAAAAAGAAAACAACAACTCTTTACCACACAACTAAAATCAAACAAGAAATCCCCCGATAAACACATAAAAATACAGCCAGATTCAAAAACAAGCACTCATATCTGATTTATTCCGATCGCGATTCTTTATTTCAGACATTTTGAAAATAAAAATGAACATTTTGACTCCTGTACATTCTGTACAAATGCAATTTTATATATAAATTCATGTACATTCAGCATTTTGGTTTGTCAAGAAAATCAAATCATGATTGAATTTTATCGGTATTAGTAATATTACTGATTCGTAATTTAGCCTTTATTGATCACAAACTTCAGAGAAATACAAAGGGAACAACTGTGAACTTCAGTAACTGAAAATTTTTTTTTTTTATTTTCACATCTGTAGCAAATAGTCATGTGATATTACCAAATACACAACTTGTCATAAATGTAATACAATATGAAAGAAAGGTTCTTGTGTATGCTCAATAAACAATTATTACATTATTAAATTGCAATTAAGATATTATTTTTTTTTCACATTTTAAATGTAAAAAAAGTACAAATAAAAAACACAACACCCGTTAACTCCGCCACAACTGGAAAAACAATTATTTATATATTATTACATTACGCCACACTAGTAGCGTTAGTACATTTTTGGATGACTTATATATATTTTTTTCTTCAATACTGTCATGAAATCTTATTAATAAATCTGCTTGAAATTTTTGATTAAAATGTTGGAAATTTATTACATTACTGGTTTCATTACATTACAATACATTTCATTCCATTAATTTTTTAAAAAAATGTCCCAAATCACTCTATTATTTGCAGGTTTTAAGTTATTATCCATGATATCATCATTAGTTGCTCCACATCTCTCAGAGAAAACCAGAATGAATCCATAGCTGTAGAATTCATAGCAGAGTTGAGACATTAGATTAGAAATCCAGGCCCCATTGAAACAACAGTTTTTCAGTGAAAACAGAAAGCTTTTGTTGCATTTTGGAGCTCTGAGTCACTGAAAAAACAACTTTTGGTAAACGTTGGACTCCATCTCCGTGTAAACGGCAAAAATGATGTCTTTTCGCTTAAAACATTGTCATATGGATCCTTTGTTCACAGCACTGTGCATGTTTGATTAAAAAAGCAATGTCATGATTGCTTTTTGTATTTTTTGTTTCTATTTTCTGTAAAAAGTTAACTTTTTTCAGCTATAAGTTTCTCTAGTTCCATTCCTGTTGCAGCGAACTGATCTTTAAAGTTTAACATGAATTAAGAATGTTTCCTGCTTGGTTCCGTCTAGATTCCGGTGGCGTGTAAATCCTGTCCGTGCGGCTACGTGTTTATCAGCAGAAAGCTGCTCAACGCCAAGTTAAACGAGCGCTCCTCTCCGGCCATCGCAGGTAAGCTCCTGGAGCAGCTGTTCACGATGCTACAGCCATCGGAGACGTTGTTTTGGCCATTTCACTGTATTTTACACCAGAAGGTTTCATTAATATTGGCTTTTATGTTGAGATTGGAGTCATTTGGCGAAGAACTGTTTGGTCTTGTGAGAGTTATAGATATTTTTATCACGTATATACTGCACCGCTGATGTAATCCTATCATATTGATGTATTTAAAGGTTGTGTTTGATGATTTCAGTCATAAAAATAGATCATGGTGTTAATAAAAAACAACTGGTGTGTTTCCTCCTTAATTTAATTCACAAGAATAATCTGTCAAGACGAGCCTATAAAGTCAAGATTTTAGTAATCAAAATAGCTTCCTGGAAACTGGCCAATCAGCAGCTCAGCTTCCACAGACGGGGGCGGGCCTTAAGGAGACTCAGTCCAGGATGTGGCCTGCTCCGGTCCCTCAGTCACTGAATCCCCCCCCCCCCGCTATCTGTGGATCTGAAACACCATGAAAACAAACCAGTGAGCGTGAACCATTTCATTTGCAGACAAGCTGGACTTCAAGCGGAGGACGACGGGGCGGATCCGCAGGGAGAGGGTGGACTCCCCTCTGACCAGCGACCTGGAGAACCGGAGGAGACCCCGAACCAACAGCCAGTCGGACCCCATCAGGAGGGGGCGGGGCCGGCCCAAGACGGTGGGGCTGAAGAAACAGGACGAGGACAAAGGTGAGGGCCGAGGAGGAGCCGCAGGGGGGGTGAGGACGAAATGGAGGTCTGACCGTTCCGTTCCTGTGTGTGTGTGTGTGTGTGTGTGTTCACAGAGAAGCAGGAGAAGGAGGTGGACATTTACGCCGGACTCTCGGACGAGAAGGCCTTCGTGTTCTCCGTGGCTCTGGCTGAGATCAACCGCAAGATCCTGGGACAGAGACTGATCCTATAGACCGGACTGCCGCTCGGCTCCACACCGGGACCTCTCAGCCCTGTGGCACCCACCACACACACACACACACACACACACACACACACACACACACACAGCAGGGTGTGTGCCGATCTTGACTGAAGTGTGTGTTTTGTAATCCGTACTGTACGTAACGGCGTCCCGACGCATCAGGACTGACAGGACGAGCAAAGAGACACACTTTTTAAACTTTGTGCTCCATTTAAAAGACACACGAGCGTGAAAGAGTGTGAGCGTGCATGTGGGGAAATCTGTGAGCGCGTGTGTGTGTGCATGAGTTACAGTGTGTATTCCTATATTCAGGGTGTATTTTTAAGTTAATGATGGAAGTTTTGTTGTTGATTTAAAAAAAAAAAACTGCAGTTAAATCTCTAAATGAATGAGTTGACTAGTTAATCAGTTTACTAATTAAATCTTCAGTTTATGTTTTTATCAATCAGCAGTGTGAATGATGTTTTTATAGCCTGATGATGATTTACGGTCGTTTTTATGATGATTCAAGATCACTTCTGTAACGCTAAAGAGTGGAAATGTGCAAATCCCGTCTGTCAGCAGGCTATCAGAGCCCCCCTCCCCCACTCCGGTACCGCAGTGGTTTGCACTGCTGCCTCACAGCGGCGGGGACAGCGGTCTGACTCCCAGGTTCTTCAGACTGATCCGTGGCGTGCCTCCACCGCTCCTCCTTTGGTCCGGTTTTATTCAAAAAGATGGATAAATGTTACATCCTGCAAGGTTTGAAACTCTTCTCCTGGACTGAAACGGACCGCGTGGCATCAAACCCCACCCGTCTGCTGCACGTCTTATTGGGCAAAGTGTAATTTGACCCCCCCCCCCCCTTTTTTTTTTATATTACATGTCCATTAATGTTACTTTAAAATAAGCAGCAGTGTTTCAGAAGAGATCAAAACATTTCCTCCCTCCGGATGGAGTTTATTAAAGCGAGTATTATCTGTGTATTATAAGAAGAGACGTTTTTTCCGATCGTTTTTATCACTTGAAATGAAACCAGTTATCTGCAGGTTCTGCTAATAAAGGCTTTACACAATGAAATGAAGCGTTCACCCTGGATTTTATTTCACTCCGCTGCTTCTGGAACTGCCCTCAACTCAAAGGTTATTTCGCTTCTCTTTTCCTGATCCAGGAAAACAGAAGCAAAATAATCTTTAAAAAAAAAAAAAAACAAAAGTCAAGAAGTCCACAAGAGATGGAAGCGTATAGTTAATTTCATTTTATTTCAGTAAATGACAGTGATAAATTCTGTTTAATTTGCATCTTTAACTGATTTACAGGAGGGGCTTAAACATGTATGGAAAAGCAGAGAAAAAGAAAAAAAAATGCCTCGAGCAAAAATCAACAACAGCTAAAGAAAGAGAATTCAGACGCTGAGACACACACAACAGCATGGACAGAATTCTAATTATTTACTCTGTCAAACCGCGGGGGGGGTTACAGACCACCGCTGCAGTTAGTGACATCTGGAGAGACTAGACTGGAGCATGCCGACACAGCGTCAGTCCATCCGGGAGGGGGAAACGGTACGGATCTGAGGGACGTATGAACACACACACACGCGCGCGTGCGTGCACACACAGTGTGGAATGATTGCAGGTGGAGGTGGGGGGGGCACCACGCAGACACACGAGGAATAAAATAAAGGACTGACGTCTCTTAGCTCATTCCCATATTTATTTATTCTTTTTTTTTTTTTTATTATATCTGGCCTACAGAAGAATATGGTGTGTGTGTGTGTGTGTGTGTGTGTGTGTGTGGTGGATACAGTGAAGCCGGGGGCTCAGAGGACCAGGCCCTCGTAGGCGGGGCCCTCGGACTCGGGGGACTCCCTCTGCAGGCGGAGGTGCTCCAGTGTGTTGTGGAAGTGTTTGTTGATCTGCTCCGTCTCCTCGCTGGCCTCCAGGTTGGGCAGATCCTCCCGGATCTTTTGGATCAGCTGGTTTAGTACCTGCACCGTCACCTGGACCAGGGCGGAGCCACACACACACACACATGCACACACACTTTAGGAAAACGAAATCTTCTCATCTTTTAACAAAACTGCGATTGTAGTGGATTTAGTGGAGTCTGTTCCATGTGTTTATTTTTTAAAATGTTATTTTTCCATTGAATTCAAATCAACAGGCTGAATTCTGAACGCGAGTCCTTTTCATGAGTGTTGTGTTGTTTGCACAGAGGTTTGGTTTGATGGTTTACAGGAGAAATGAAGTTGAATTATAGAATTTAAAGGAGTTAAACTACCTGCTGGTCCTGATTTCACTGGTTTTATAAGACGAGCAGATCAAGATTTTAAAATAATAAAAACTGAAGGAACAGAGCAGAGTGACAGGTATCGATCCTCTCGGTTTTTTTTTCAATAGAATTTACTGATTTTTTACTCTAGTATTAACAGTGCTGTGAACACTTCATTGGAACACAGTGCTGACTGTTATCATTTGTTATTGATAATTGATTGACTGTCTCAGGGTTCAAACTTATTTTAACTTCTTATCTTTTTAAAAGGACATAGTAGAAAGATAAAGTAAACAGAACTTATTTTACAAAAACATTCCTTATACATGAAGTCTGAATCTCTTTAACAAAGACGGCTTGAGTGTGACAGTTTTTAAATTATATTCCAGTAAAAACGTTTCTACCAGCAGGTTGATGTTTGTGCTTCATCCTGAAGCCACCAGAACTGTTAGTGCCTTTATTTCATATCTAATATTCTGTCTGTGAGCATGAAGGGAAACAATCTGCTGCAGATCAATCACCCAGTCTGTGATATTTACATGTACATCTGCCTCACTGACCTGACCGTAGAGTAACCTGAGCTCCTGCCTTCCTTTCCTCTCTTAGTTTTTTTATGTTCAGGCTCTCTGTCCTGGTCTAGCGGTCGTGTGGTGGCGGTGCAGCGGCGTCTCACCGCGTCGTTTTCCCGCTCGTAGAAGCAGACGTATCTGTTGAGGATTTCGATGAAGAGCTGCACTTGCAACGACGGGTCCATGCACTGGTTGGCGATCTTCAGGGCCTTCTTCAGACACTCCATCACCCGCTTCCCGTCACGGATCTGAAGAGAGGCGAACACGTCCAGGCTTCACTTCCTCCCATGTTTAAATTACAATGTGTGTGTGTATCTGTGTATCTGTGTGTGTGACAGAGTCTCAGACCTCCTCTCCGTTCTTGTCGGTGCTCCGTCCGGACCAGAACAGGTGAGCACAGATGCTGACGGCGCGGCACTGGTCGGGCTTCTTGAGCAGCTTGGAGGCGGCGAGCGCGCACTGCGTCCTCAGAGGCTCGTGGTTCTCCTCGCTGAAGCAGCGCATGCGCTCGAACGTGCCGATGATCAGGGTGATGGCCGCCAGCTGCGCTTTGGAGTCGCTGATCTCGTCCTCGTACAGGGAGAAGGCCTGGCGACGCGGAGCCGGCGTTAGTCAGCGTTTCAGCCAGCGGCGGCGGGCTGAGGCGTCGCCGTGGTTACCTGAGACATGAACTCGTAGGCCACGGTCTCGTGGTTCTCAAAGCCGATCTCCCCGGCGGCCAGCGCCCCCTGCAGGAAGAGCCGCAGCGGCAGCTCCGCCAGCTCCGCCTTGATAAGAGCACTGATGGTCTGGTGGGCGAAGGAGAAGATCTTTTGGCACTTTTTCTCCCACTTGTCGTCCTGAAGAGAGAAAAGTCGGCGATGTTAATACACCAGGACGGGCAGGAGCACCAGGACCGTCCCTCAGGGCGATGCTGCGGAGCGCGCTCACCGTGGAGGAGTTCTCCTTGTATCTGAAGGCCAGCTGGTAGGCGGCGAACACCAGCGGAGGCAGCGTGTAGCGGATCCTCTGGTTCCCGCCGGCGCCAAAGTGTTTCCGCGCCGTGTTCAGAATCTACGGGACCAGAAACCAGGAGGACGAGGCGTCAAGACCGAGCAGAGCAGGAGGACGCCGGAGACTCTGCAAGCAGCTGTCCAGAATCTCTGCTGTTCGGAGCTCAAGAGGACTGAAATCAGAACTCTTTTTAAAAATATAGCTTTTTCTGATGAATCACTTAATCTACCTGCAGATTAATGATTATAAAATAACTCTGTGACTCTCAGAAAGTCGGGCGCTTCTCGATGTGGAGCCTCGGGACACTCGGCAGCGAGCTCAGGACAAATTAAACACACGAGTCTGTTCGTCAACCTGCCGGTGAAATAAACAAGTGTTTGTCTGTCCAGACGTCCAGGGCCAGGTCTGCAGATTTCTTCCTCAGCTGCGTTACGCTGGACTGTTTTCAGAGCTACATTAATGGTCTGAGACACGGCAGCAATTCCCTAAAGCTTGTAAAACAAGCTGCGTCACTCAACAGGCCTCATTTCATGTCTTATTTCGAAATACGTGTCTTCCTGTTATGACTCACCAGCATCACAGTACATGTTAATACATATTTTAGAATAGTTCTGAACAACTCTCCACATTTTAAAGCAGCACCTGAGAAAAACCTTTTTCTTAAGCAGGTAATTCAGTGTGCGGCACTACTTCCTGTATGATACACTGTTGACATGCTGTGGTTAGTTTAGGAAGAATCGAGTGCAAATGAGGAAGTGACAAAATAGGGTGCCTTGCAGTGAGAGAGTATGTTAATAAAACAACGGCTCGAAGCGGCTTCTGGAAGAAACGCCAACATTCAGGTTTTTCAGTTTCATGTGAACAGAAGGTTTTTCTGCTGAGAGAGAAATGAAAATCTGCATGAAGTTCAGCTCCAGGACTGAAAATGGAAGCGAAATCAGTTTGGTTTTACTGCTCCGAGAGGCAGCCGCAGGCGCTGGAATGTCACTGGAATCACCGTGATGGATTCACGCTGGGGGGGAGAAGCGCTCACCAGATACTGCTGATCGGGGTCTTCTGAGTGCAGCAGATGGATGAATCGACCCACGAGGCTCTGCTCCTCCGCAAAGTCTTCAGGGTCCGGATCGTCCGCCGGCTGGTCGGGCTGGTCTTGGATTAGCGTCGACACCAGGTTCAAGATGGCGTCCACCTGGAAGACGGTCACACGCGCGGTCAACAACAGCGGCGAGCCGGTCTGAGGTCAGCGGTGAGGGGCTGGAAGGCCGACCTGCTCCTGGGCCACGATGGTGGTGTTGTAGTCCAGCGTGTTGCTCAGCACATAGCAGCTCATGCTCTTGCGGGACTCGTAGTCGAAGTACTCGAAGAGCGGCGGGAAGTGTTTGAGCTGCAGCACCATCAGGATGTTGTTGTACGTGTCCACCGGGATCTTCAGCAGGCGGGTCAGCTCCTTGGACACGGCGCTGCTCGTCGCGATGCTGCGCCAGAGACCAGGAGACGGAATTCACAGGTTTCTCTGCCTCTTTCAAGCTAACTGTGACAAGTCTAGAATGTCTGGCTTTAAGTCTAAACGCTGGATAACTGTGATGTGCAGTGTTTGTTGGTGAGGCCTGCTGTGACGTACTGCTCCAGGTTGAGCTTGTTGAATATCTCCACCGTGCTCTCCAGGACTTTGTCCACGTAGTCGACGCGCTCGGGGTAGCACTTCATGGCCAGGTTGATCAGAGACACCTGGAGAGACACCACGTCCTCTGACGGCATGTCCTGGCGAGACTGTGGGAAGAACGACATCGAATCAGAGCTCATCCTCCACGCCGCAGCGAGAACCGTCTGCTGGGAGGCAGAACGCCGCGGTCCGGTGAGAGAACCGCTCACCTGGATGACCGTGGCCACCTGCTGGGAGAAGATGTCGAACAGTTTGATCTCAGCTGGGATTCCCGGGCCGTCTTCTCGATGCGCAAACAGAGCCAGTCTGAAAACAGTTCAAACAGTATTTTAGCATCAGTGTTTGTGTTGGTGAGCAGCGGAGTGGGCCGGTTCCACTGCACATGCTCAGTAGAGTCACTTTAACAGCAGGCCAACGTGACAGAAAGGCACCTGTCGATGAGGGCGATGATGATGTTCTTCACATTGACGTGTTGATGAAGCTCAGCACAGGATCGAAGGAAGGGATTCAGAGTCTGAAGGTGGAACTCGTCTGGAAAAACCTGGAAAGACCACAGTGTCCTCCACTCATCACAATCGCAGGACTCACATTCTGAAATTTATGGTGGATCCACGTTTTCTTCCCACAGCTGCTGCTGTGTGATCGGTCTGTCGGTTCCGGGAGGACGGTACCTGAATGATGCACTCCATGAGGTATTCCTGAGCCAGCGAGTCTCTGCAGTTCACCACCTGCTCCAACACTCCGGGAAGCACGATCTGCTCGACCCAGAGAGAAAGCACACTCGTCCTCAGACGTCCCGCGCCGACGAGCCGCGCTACGGCGAGCCGGCTTGTCCACACCCACCTGCTTGTACTTGTCCACGTTGACGCCCTCCAGCTGGCTGAGGCGCACCAGGTTGGTTCCCACCAGGATGCGCAGCTCCTGCCGCTCCTTCTCGCGCTTCTCCCGGTCGCGGCTGTGACCCTGGTGCTGCATCCGAACCCACAGCTTGTTCATCTCGGCGAAGTTCAGCAGCACGAAGTCGATGGAGTCGTTGATGTCGCCGGTCATCTCCTCCGAGCCCCTGCGGGGGTCAAAGGTCAGTGTGTCCGTGGGCCAGACGGCAGCGTGTGAGAGAGAACTTCCTCCTACTCTGTCTGCTCGCCGTCGTCCGGCAGGATGTTGCGGGTGCACTGCAGCAGGTAGTTTCTGAGGAAGAGGCCCCTGAGGGGGTGCTGGACGCCGCGGCACATCTCCACCAGGTCCTTCAAGATGTCTTTACGGGACTGAGGGAAGGAGCGGACGTACACCACGCCCACCGTGATCAGCAGGTAGCTGCAGAGACGCACCGCCAGGAGGAAACCGCGGGCCACGTGTTAGTGCTTCAAGAAGAGACTCATGAGACTGCTGTCTGTGTGTGTGTGTGTGTGTGTGTGTGTGTGTGTAGGCACTCACAGTCGGGGGATGATGTTCCCGGCGTACTGGACCAGCTCGTACAGGTCGGCCACCTTGCGGCCCTTGGCGAACTCGTCGGTCAGGTAGACCTCCAGGTAGTGCAGCTCGTCGGAGATGGCCATGTCTGAGAGCGGCTCAGGACCGATACAACAAAATCTTCATCCTGTTCAAGCGTTTTTAATAATTCAGCTGAAGAATACACATTCTGAAGCCCCGGCTCATAAAATATGAAGGTTAATGGCTTGCTTGTACATTAAAGGAATGAGAAGTGACATGAACTCTCTGTAATTATTCTTCCTGCCATCCCGATCCAGATTTATCACTTCTACATATTAAGCATTCCTCTAAATCCTGGGTGTCAAATATAAGGAACGCAAATCAAAACCAGCTCGTAAGAGGCTCCAATACGGGCCGCCAGACTACCAAACGTCTGAGAAAATATTGACTTTTAGACTTTGGATTGTTTTTTTTTTTAGACTTTTCATTGTATTTTTCACCAGAAGTTTCATTAAAATTGGCTTTATTTTGTCATTTTGTTGTAAAAGTCCCCCCCCATAAATTTATACACTCAAAATACATATACTCTGTGCTGCAAGAAAGAAAAGTTCAAATGTAAAGGTTATTTTACTGGTCCAGCCGACTCAAGAAGAGAGTGTGCTGCCTGCAGCCCCTGAACTAAGATGAGTTTATTCATTTCTGCTCTATATAAAAATTAAATACATTAAAAATGGGAAGGGAAAAAAAGCTGAGAAAAGACTGATTAAAAGTCATCATAAACTAAAAGTAAAAACGAGCAGGATACAGAGCTCGTAGTAGCTCTTCGGAGAGAGCATGGACGTGCGCAGCTCCCCCAGCATGTTGGAGGCGTGTTTCAGAGCGTCCATCAGCTTGTTCTTGTCCTGCAGATCACAACACAGAACCTCCAGCAAATAATCTGCCACACGTGTTCTCATGGACTCAACATGTGATGACTGTGCATGTGAATCGGTCAGCACAGACACCCTCACGTCTCCGCAGCACTCTGATATAGGGCTGCACGATACATTGACGTTTTATCAGTAATGCAACAGCAACATGTCAAAGTAAATATCGTAAAGAATGACTTATAAATCATATTTCCATGTACGGTGCATTCATGCTCTGCAGATTTTTAATTATAGAAATGTGTAATTAATCAACAGTGAATAACAAAAATTGTGCAATAAACTAAATTTGATGTTTGATAGTAAATCCTGTATATATAGGAAGTCCAGGCCGTCCAACTCTTGAGGAGCTGCAGGTTTTGCGGTGCTCTGACCTGCAGCTCAGGTCATGTGCTACAACACAACATGTTCAATGTTAACCTTCTGGATAATACACCCCCCCCCCCCCCCCCCCCCCCCCCCACCAGGAGCCATGAAGAACCGGTCATAATGTTATGGCTGATGGCAGGAGGTTGCAACTCAACATTTTAAACGAGGAGGCAGAAAAAAAGGGAGAGGCGGTCGTACCAGGCATCTCTTCATCTGGAAAGACTGGACCTTCACAGCCTGCACAGCTTCATCCAGAAGCTTCTCCTGCTCGTCCTGGGGGGACTGCTGTGTGGCTGGCTGCAACACACACACACACACACACACACACACACACACACACACACACACACACACACACACACACACACACACACACACACACACACACACACACACACACACACACACACACACACACACACACACACACACACACACACACACACACACACACACACACACACACAGTTTATCTCCAGGCATTTTCCTCAAAAAGCAACATGGACGTCAAACATTACAGGGACGACCTGGAAGGCATCATCATGAAATCACACGTCAGGTTTTCTCATGTTGGTTTCAGGTCCGTTCAAACATTTTATGAACAAAACTTGGAAAGAAATGTGCCTGAAAATCAGAAAATAATATAATTTATAATGAGAGAGTCAGATTTAGAGTGAAGTAAACATATGAGTATAGAGCTTAAAGCAACATATCTATAGGAAAATAATCAACCAAAAATGCAAAATATGCTGTTAATTAATCGTTGTCAGGTCATGGTGTGTTTTGCATATCACGAAAAAAAAAAGAAAGAAAAAAAAAAGAACAGCAATAAAATTTCCATGCAATGAGCATTATTCATTCCAAATCTACTTACTCTGATTTTCTTTCATGGGTTTTAAAGCAACACTAAGGAACTTTCAGTTTTCGTTGATTTTGGCGGCACCAGTGGACAAAAGTGGTAGTGTTTTGCCTGAAGGAATACTACAGTTCCCATGAGGACTAGCGCGTGGCGTGGTAAAATGCTGCTCCCGGTGGCGTGCTGTCGGACTGAACTTGCCTACATTTGTTTCCAGTGGCTGTGTGAAGGACGGGTAGCGACGAGGTAATGAATCTAATGGTGGCTAAACAAAGTTATATCATGATGTGACGCATGCCGTAAAGCAGTCCGCACATTTGGAGTTTTTTAGTGTGCAGGGTTCCTACCACCCTCCTCACAGCTGCTGAGTCCAAGTGAAAGCAATACTGACGCCCTCAGCCCGTGACAGAGGGTCATTCAACTAGTTGTAAGTCGATGTATCATCACAAAAGATATGAAAATGTTTTATTAAGGTTGAAAAGTTCCTTAATGTTGGTTTAATGGCTTCTTTAATGTGCACACAGCATTTGTTTATTTTAAGCAAAGAAATATGGAACTAACTGAGGTTGGTGCTTTGCAAAATCAAGACGGAATTATGAAGACGTAAATAATTTAACAACACTGTGCAATTAACACTTTTTAAAAATGTAATAATTCGTCTGGATTTTTAAACACCAGGCGCACAAAGTATACTTATTAGAAATCATATCAGCATCACAGCCGTATCTTCCTTGTTTAGTTCAAGTTTTTGTCTCCCAAAATCCAGGAAACGGTGATTATTGGTCCCACATGGTCTGTGCTGTCTGTCTGGAGGATTAACTCCCTCGTGGGGATTTTAGTCTGGCCTGGTTATTGATGCAGACGCTCTCAGTGATCATGTGAATTTAAGCCTCATCAAATCCCAAATTACAGAGAAAAGAAGACGTTGATACCTACATGGTGCCTAACGGTCAGACTGGCTTCCAAAACTTCACTTTTTGCATCTAAAAATGTGTTTCCTGTAAATAATACAGGTTAAACTTTGCAGGAAATCTTCATTTTGTCCATTTGTATAATTTTTTAATAATTTTTAAACAGCAGATTAAACTGGACTCTGCAGAGATGTTTGAGCTCATCTGTTATGTTGAGTGTTTTTAATAATCTGACCCTCTAATGTTGAAAATGTCCGAAACATCATGTCAATAGGATGAAGTCCAGCTCAAAACAACACTTAAAGTGGAAGTTTTTACATTATTGAGATTTCCAGACACATGCAGCCTCAGTTAAAGGATGAAATTGTGAATGAAACCTTAAAATGACCTGAAACTAACGTGAAAACACACTTTTAAAAAGTATGTTAGGTATTAGTTCCTTCATTAAACCTTTAGAATTAGCCTTGATGTGAATCAAATGAAACTTGAGTAATCATCTTTTTGCTCTTGTTAATCAATATTTATTCATAAGTTCAGAAGTTCCTGGTTGATTTTATTCAGACACTTGTGATGGACTTTCAGCACAACCTTTTTTATTAAAAACAGAACACACAATTATCAATGTCTGAATGGATCATTCTATTTTATTGGCAAAAACAGACATTTTAAAACAAAGAGTAGCCAACATGCTACATCACACCTGTACTGTGATTATAGTTATTAATCGTTGCCCAAAAAAAGCATTTGTGCACAATCCTGTTATCAGTCAGATTCCTGCTGATCGTATGAGCGATGAACTGTGGACAGGTTTCCTGCTACAGTCATTCTTTAACCACAGAAGTTACAGTTTTAACACTGAACCTTTTGAAAAAAATGTGACACTGTTTCAAAACTAAGACATTCAGCCAAACGCCGTCCTTGACCCACTGACAACTCTTCAGTTCTTAAACTGCTGGTTTTAATCCAGTGGTCAGAAATCAAACACGTCTATGAAAATAAACTCATTCCAGCAATACTGTCTATTAGGAAACACTGAACTGAGCTTTACGGTGGTGCCAGTCTGGCTAAAACCATCAAAGGTAACAATTTCTCGAGAATAACAGACACAACAACACAGAGACTGAGGTGATTGCTGATCTACAGCCTTCAAATCTTCAGCGTTGACCCTCGGCCCTCAGGTCAAACAGTCCTGCATGACTCTGATGTAAAAAGCTGCTAATCATCAGGCTTTCTGCAGAGACCGAACGAAGAAATGCTCGTCAGATTAGGGCCTGTTTACACTGGAACTATTCACTGGAAACTGGGTCGTTTTTGCATGTTTGTTTTCTCTGTCTTTGTCGTGAAGTCCCAATCAGTGTGAGAGATGTGTAGTGAATATACAACACAACGAGTTGGAAAATGTTGCTCAACAACTCGCATGTGCAGAAAAACTATTTCCCATGACCCAAAATGTTTCAATTTTTTAAGGACTTTTAAAAAGTGCTGTTTTCAGTGACTCCTGTTTCATGTAAACAAACCAGATAAACAACAGAAATTGAGTTGAGAGTGTGGAGTAAACACAGCCTGAGGGAAATTAGAGAGGAGATTATATTAAAGATACTGAGTGAAACTATAGCTGGTGATCACTTATATTAACCCGAAATCAATACTTTCTGCAGAAGCCTCATGAGTGAGGGGATCATTAAGCTGATGTAGTGACAAAAACGAGTGAGAAGAAACCAAACAGTATTATTTATCTTCTTTTCTCATTTATACACTTGTCAGCCTCTGACATCCTGGGCTTCAGCATGTTTTTTTTTTTTCGGTTATCAAGCAGGTTAGATAAAGAAGGTTCACCAACCAGGCGGAAACAAGATTTAGATAGAATCATTGTAACTTTGATGAAACAATTTCACCCACTCTCTGCTCAAAACCAAAAAGGATGATACAAAAAACTCCCCTAACATCTAACTGTGCAACACAATCTCAACTGACCTAAAAAGACTTACAGCCAAAAAAATATCCCATGATGTAAATTAAACACTCCCACACAAACCTGAGGCTTGCAGAGTAGAATGGATTCCAGTCTGGGCCTGGACACATGCAGGCACCGCTCTCAACCACAAACCGTGTGAGCTTATTTCAATCTGCACCTGAACACACCTAAACCAGCAGGATCAATACCAGACCACAGAGGAAACACTGAGGACACACACCAGCTTGAGTATTGTTTACACATTAGGAATAAGCTTAAAGGATTTTAAAAAATAGTTTTCCTCCTCAAGAAGAAAAAAAAAATCACTTGGATGTGAGCACACATGTACCAATTGAATGCAAGCACAATAAAGGATGTTTAAATCTGTGTTGTTTCAGTCTGGAGGAATCTTAACCACCTGCTAAATTGAAGAGGACTATTAAATACGATCCAAGGACACATCCAGCAGGACAACACAGACATTGTACCAATATGTGAATATATTGAGAAGACATCAGCAGCTGGGACACCCCTGAACTCTGAACCCCCCGCCCCCCCATCCTCCTCCGGATGCAGCCTCATCATTTGTACCACCAAGAAGAAGCAGGAGCTGTGGGATGATTGCAGCTGACACAGACGTGGTCACGCTGAAACATTGCTGTGCAAAAAAAAACGGTGTTTGCGTGTGTGTTTATTGCGCTGGAGTGTGTGTTTGCTGTGTTTGTGTGTGTTTTCCCGCTGAGGCGGACTGGATGTGTCCAGATAACGTCGCAGCAAAGCGGAACACCATGCTAACAAAAGCTAGCCTCTCTTCTGTCACCGGTTCTTCCGGAGAGCCTAAAACTCTCCAGTTTGCTAAAAAACACACGAAATGCTGAATTAAAGTCCCGGGCTGCTGCTCTAAACGTGCCGTGAATGTCTAAACCCAGAGGAAAACACGTCTCCAGCAGCCGGGGTGTCGCTAGCCTGGCTAGCCGCTGTCAGAGACGCTAGGCCGAGGCAGCTCCCCGGTTCCGCGACTCCCGGACCTCCGCGGAACCCAGCGACCTGACACCGGCCGGTACACCGACCGCAACCCTGTCCGGACGCGTGCCGGAGACGACACCTGCCCCCGCACGGCTCTGCGTGGTGTTTGTGAGGGTCTTACTCACCATGGTGGCTGGAGGTGTTTCAGACGGCTCCGAGAGGCTGGCCTGTCATGTGACTCACATCGGCGGTGCGTTCACGGACACCGCGGAGCGGAGGGGAGGGGCCGCGGTAGCTCCGCCATCAAAAGTCATAATTATTCTTATTCTTATTCTTATTCTTATTCTTATTCTTATTCTTATTCTTATTCTTATTCTTATTCTTATTCTTATGCTTAGTAGTACTAGTAGTAGTAGTAGTAGTTGTTGTAGTAGTAGTAGTAGTAGTAGCACTAGTCTGGATATTTGTCAGGAGGCAAAGGAAAAAGGTTGAGTTTACTTCTGCTGGAGGTGTATTGATCAGGATTAAGAGGTTTTCTTGCTAACGCTCTCGGTGCCCCTGTTTATTTGCTCCACACACTTCTTCTCGTCTGGATGACACCGTTTTCTGAAGCTTAGTTCTGAGCTGGAGCTGTGAAAATACTTCCACACCAAGAGACGGTGAAAAAAAAACAGTTTTATAAAAACCAATGTCAGTTTGTTTAGTTTATTAATGTCCTTTAGTTGAGGATGAAAAATGAAAAAGTTGGGGCTGTACTCCAGTTTTTCTTGATTTTTTTTAATCGTATGAGTGGCAAAACCACTGCAACACGGAGCTTAGAGTGCCATCTGGTGGTGAAACCTCAGTATTACAACCACACAACAGTGATATTTTTGACAATCAAGAGGGCAAAAGTTGGAATAAAGCTACTTTGAGTAGTAAAGCTCTTTTCCATTCAGAATGGAAAAACAATAAAACTAGAACAGTCATTGTTGTTTCTTTTTTACCCAAATATCATGTTTTAATATTAACCAACCACATTTCATCCATATTTTCTTCAAAGAACCACTTAAAAAAAGATTAGTTATTTTCTGATGATTTTAGGTTGTCTCAATAATCTACAGCAACAATAGTTCCTTCTCATTATCATTTGTTATTTCATATAAATTGCATTTATCTGCCTGCAGTCTGGACTCATCCAGTTACAATTATTACAAAGCGATTTTCTCATCTTCTACAATTAAAACAACTTTTAGAAATAAGAGCAAACCTGAACTGCTAATTTACTTTGCAAATTTTTAACCTTTTACATTCCATATTTTGTAATTTTTTTGTTCCACATGTTATGACGGAGTTGTGAATATGAAAGACGGTGTGTGTTTATGTGTTGAAGTCATGTCATGAACTGTGTGTACTCTGGATTTAATGTTGACATAAAGTGGTTTTAAATGATGGATGGATGATTTCTATTGAGTGAAAAAATGTGATTTTTTTTTTCTTCAGTGACAGAAAACACAGCAGCCTGTTAAGTTTTAAAGAGTTTATTATTATAGGAACAAGCAGTCATCAGATCCCGAGTTACAGCTGGATCATCCACAGGTCAGAGGAAGGATCAAGTGTTTCTCTGTCCCTCTGTCCTGAAGAAAGGAAGACTTTAGCTTCCCCGGTTAGTACAGGGGTTTCCATCCACCGGCACGTGGACCACTTCTGGCCCACACCAGTCCGACTTTAGGCTCTTGACTTGATGTGAAAAACAAACCAGTGACAATCCTATATTGCGATTTTCTCATTTTATTTTAAATTCATTCAAAGTGAACACATTTGTGAACACTTTAAATGAATTTCTAGAAATCAGCAAAAGAGAAAAACTGATTTTTATACATTATTGGGGGAAATGTATCAGTTTAGTGACATTTCATTTTGAAGTCAATCCCTTTATGTTGAAACTATATTTTTGGAATAAACATTGTAACTGGGATCAACTTCACTCTTTGAAGTTAGTAGAAACGCCATTTCAAGCCAGATACAGATAAAACCAGTTCAATCAGTTAGTAAAATCTCAGCATTTATTTTCCAGATTGTTGTAAATTTATTTGCAGTAGATATAATTTAAATAATTAAATACTGCTAAGATGAATAGTATCTCATTTAAAAACTCTTATTTAGAAACACTGCTTGACTGTTAATTCATGTCTTCATTTGCTTGCATTTCTTCTCACTCCTTCATTACCTGTGGCGTCGCCTGGCAGGAGGCAGATTTTAGTGTCAATAACCGTCTCTTCTCTCTACTCGTCCCTCTTTGTGCTCCTCTGGTAAATATTCAGAATGTCAGAGCAGAAGATCCTCACATGGTCTTCACTCTTCTCTGTCCAGAAACAGTCGCCACTGCGTTTCATGTTGACGTGAACAAAATGAGCTGTGAAGTGTGTGAGCCGATCACACTGTGTGGATAAAGACTCTTCCTGCAGACTGAATGAGAGCTACACGGTATAATTCATTATCTATAAATGCACACAAGACAGGTTAAATCTTTTTTATCTTGGGTCTCTTTGGTTGTTCTAGATGTCTGGGTTTTTGGTTTGGTTAAGCTGAAATATTAAATCAGACTGAAATAATTCAAAGAGTAACATGACAGTTTATTAAAGAGTGATTGAAAGCGTCTGATTTATGTTGCGTTTGTGTGTTTCTTCATGGAGTCACTGTGTTAGCGAGCAGAAAATGATGGCTCACAGTGAGAAATGAGCTTTTAACAAGCTCCAAACTGCTAATATAAAGATAAAATGGTGTATTGTGTGTGGTCAAAGATCACCATTTAAATCAACATTAATACAAAAAAAAGCAACACAAATATACATGTTGACTGATGCAGTGTTAAAAAAAAGTGAAAATAACTTCTAACTCACTCCCGTAAGAGACGATCTTAGAAGAATTAGAGAATTCACATTAAAGACAACAGCCCACCCTTTCCTTCTGTGAGTAGTTCGGTTAGTTCTTCACACACAGTCAGCTCAAAGAAAAAGGGAAATACTGATTGTGCAAAACGCTTGGCACAAGTTTATTTATCAATTTGAACTTAACACAAACTATAATATCACATTTTGCCAAGAATTTCAGTGCAGATATAAAAAAATATGTATGCATGCCAAATAAAGTGACAAAAGGCTGTCCACTGTTTCTCTAAAGTCATTGCCAAAAAAATAAAATTAAATTAAAATAAACAGAGTGAAAGTTGCCTCCAAAGATGAACTTTCTGAGTTTTTGTGTTTTTACAGACAAACTAACTTGTTGAAACTGCATTAAACTTTCAGGACACACACACACACACACAGCAGCAGCAGCACTCACACAAAATCATATTTAAAGATCGATTATTTTGTCCACCACAAAAGAAGACACTCGGAAGGAGGAAGGACTGCTGCACCACGCCGTCAATAAAAACAAAACCAAACCCACAAGGCAAAAAAAACAAAAAAAAAACCTGGAGTGGTTACATCAGGGAGTGCTAGAAAAATAGACTTTCCTTTTTTGCTTGTAGTATTTTATTGGTTTTTCTTTTATTATTAAACTATGGAAACATGTTCAGTGGCAGTCTTTCTGGGGCCCGTGTCGGGAACACACACAGGACGCATGAGGAAACAGGAAAAACAAAAAACCTCCCCAAACACAAGGTCAAACGTGAAACTGGAAGCATCAGAGAAGCGCAGAGGACAAGGACTGGACGATGAACTGTGACGCCACATCAACATGCTAGGGCAAACAGGAAGAGATCTAGAAAAAACAAAAAGGACAACAGGGAGACAAACCGGGGTTAAAAACAGCCGATGGAGCACGGGACAGGAGAAAGAACACAGAGACACACAATGATCCACAGGGTGTGTGTGTTTGTGTGTGTGTGTGTACTACTCTCTACAGCGGTGAGGTGAGATACATGCAAAACTAACACGACACACACACGACAGTCTGTGATCCCATATGGAGGATAAAAAGTGCCACAAGAATAACCTGAACGGGTAATCAACTGGAAGATATTACCCTGTTTTCTTTCTTTTTTTTAAATTAAAATAGGCTAAAATGATCAGTGTGAGAAGAAAAAAGTCATTTTAAATGTTATGACAGGGTGAAGTGGTTTTATCTGGCCACTTTAGTTTATCTTTTTACTTTTTCTAGCATTGTATTTATATTCATGCCGTTTTTTGGAAATCTATTTTAACTGTTGCATTGACTGGTTGCTCCTTTAAAAAGTAAAACCAACAATGACATTTCAGTTTGTTTTTTATTTGGATTCAGTTGATCAGATCAGGTGTGTGTGTTTTAAGACAGCTGGTGCTTGCAACAAGTGACATATATATATTCATACACACACAATTGGCTGGTGTAAACCCTGTGGTGGCTGCTCATATTAAAACTAGCAGCTACTGAGTGGCTCATCTGTTGTAAAGTTAAAAAAAGGACAAGAAGATCACTGCTTGGACAAAAAGTGCAGACTAAAAAAAAAAGTAGTGTGGGCTGTTCACAAGTGGAAGTTACCCAATAAGAAGAGTTTAATAACAGATAATATTCTTTTTAAAACTTTCAAATAAACTAAAGCTCAGGAATTTGCAACATTTTTGTCACACAAACAGATTCCAGATTCCTACATGTGATATTCCAAGGTTCACTTAGAGATTCTGAACAAGTGTCTAGTAGAGTTTCAGTCTTTGTTCCAACTGCAGACCTGAGTGGTTAAAATCTACTTCTTTATTATTATTTTTTTAAAAACCACTTCCACAAGCAGTTCTAAATCAGTTCCAGTGGTTTAATGATCATAATGAAGTTACCTAGCCTGGCACGCCAGACTAAGTCAGTCTGGTGTGCCAGGCTAGAAGTTATCAGACCTTTATGTCCTGCAGGACATGGACCAATGAGTGGATGCCTCCTTAAACTGCTGCTGATTGGAGCTGATGTAGCAAGATGGCGGCCATATTGGATGAGGATGCATTGACACATTGAAAAAAATCACAACTTACTGAATTTGACACAGACATGATTTAGTTCAGACACAGCTGGTAATCCCTGAATGTCTTTGCGATTAAAGTTAAAGTGCTTTAGCAGTTTGGATTGGACTTTCTAGCTTAAAATGACTCAGAACAAGGAGCTCAAAGTTGATCACAACATAGAGCAGGAAGCAGAATGGATGAGTCCACTGGAGGCTTTCTGTTGAGACTCAATAAGAATCAACTTCTACATAATATACCACGTTGGACCACTAGATGTCACTGTTTGACAACAGAAAGCTGCTACAGGAAAAACCTCCATTACTGCTGTATCTGGCTGACAGAGCAAGAGAAATGTCTGGGAAAAGCAAAATCCACACAGGAGAATTTAACGTAACAACGGAAACAGTGTTTATGGTAACTTTGTTCACCATGAGGCGAACTGCTCCTTCACAACAGAAACACTGCAAACCCCCAGGCTGGGAGGCAACTAAACGCACCATTAGTGAAGCGATCACTGCAGTGAGGTGAAGCAACGCAGGCAGGCCGTGGAAACGGAATCAAACTCTGTAACAAGCTTAAGACAAACCGTGTAAAATCTGAAAGTGCATCTCTGAACTGTCTCTTTTATCAAGTCACATGTAGGAATCTAGAAAACATGCTGCTGCTTGGCCCGTTCACTTCCTTTTCAAACCTCGAACTTAAACTGTACGGTCACATTTCTGTCGGATTAATTTCTTTTTTTTTAATTTTTAGTTTCCAGGATGTGTCCGCTGCTTTTCTTTAAAGTCAGTAAGTAATGAGAGAAACACTGAAGGAGCGGTTGGGTGTGGATCTAAAAAGCAGGACAGGTAAAGAGTGAAGAACGGCGCACACGTCTGTGACAGTTTGTGGTTTCAACTCACTTCCACTCTGTTACTACAGGAACTGTGTCAAACAGCTCCGTCTGACCTCGTTTGAGCAACAGTCAGCTTTAAATGCTCCACATGGACAGAAAGATCACATTTCAAACACTCTTCACAAATCCATTCAAACGAAAATGAAGTCTTTTATGGAAAAAGTGCAGTGTGACATCCAGTGATCGACTACTGGAGACTTTCTGTAAAGCGGGTGAATCTTAAGGTACTCTAGCTCCACCTCTTCCTGAATGTGGTCGCCATGACAACCAGCTACAGCAGCAATGGAGACGTGCAGGGTTTGGTTCAGAAGCTGCTGAGCTGCTTCTCTCTCCAAATCTTCACATTGTTAGTTTTCCTCCTCATCAGTCCACAGAACTCCTATCTTGTCCATAATCAGCATTTTACATTGTGATTACCTTATGTTAAAAAAAGCATCATACTTATTGCAATTCTGACTTTATTTTGTTTTACCATATTGGCTCGAATATAAGGCGATATGTTTTTCCAGAAACTGTATTCTCCAAAATGGGGTCGTACTATAATCGAGGACTAGATTGTCGTTACACATCCGCGCCGCTAGATGGAGCCAAAGCACCGGTGACCAGAAAGAGAATGAAGCGTCACAGTCGTATGACGTCACAGTGATCTGATGAAAAATGGAGGAACGTGACCATCTGGAACGAAGCGGCTCAGACGCTAGACAAGTGAGCAAACAACAGCGGCGAAGGTTTGATGCCAACTTTAAACTGATGTTCAACACAGCAGAGTCAACAAACAACTGCCAAGCCGCCAAGATATATTAGATTGAAATATTAATGCTCATGAAGTTG
Source organism: Salarias fasciatus (assembly GCF_902148845.1). Classification (NCBI taxonomy): domain Eukaryota; kingdom Metazoa; phylum Chordata; class Actinopteri; order Blenniiformes; family Blenniidae; genus Salarias; species Salarias fasciatus. The sequence goes on from NC_043745.1 coordinate 5,803,705, forward strand.
AATAGAACTTGAATTTGATGGTTATAAAGCCATTTACGTCATTAATGCAGTTATTGAACCTTTGAGGCTACTTATTTGTTGCTTATTCACTGAGTCACAGCCTCAGATTTTGAGAGACAATATAGTTTATTTAACACTGCAGTAATAGTTCTTGATCTTAAATCACATGAAACGTTGTCTCTGTTGTGAGTTGTCCTAGATAATTGTACAATAAAAAGTTGTTTTATGAGTAACCTTATCGTCAACATATTTTAATTTTCACAAAATGATATTTTGAAAAGTAGGGGTCATCTTATAATCAGAGTCGTCTTATATTCAGGCCAATACAGTAATTGAAGAGCTTACGTGTCTCTAATTTCATGTCAATGACTCTTTCCGACCTGTCTTCTACTTTACACCGCTTTGAAACAAATCCTACATATACGAAAGTGAAAAAAACCTACAGTTGTTATAATTTATTGAATTTCTCTATAGATATTTAATGTGATACTTTAGGTATGAAGAAGTCAGCTGGTGGTCAAGTTTTAAAGCGGACCTATTATGCTATTTTTCAGTTACGTCCTATAGGTCACAGAAGCCCAAAAACATAGTATAAAAGTTTGTTTGCCCCAAATTCATCGTATGTTCAGAGTTTGAGCAGTCTAAAAAGCCGGAGTGGTGTTCCTCTTGTTGACATCGACAAAAGTAAGATTTAAGAACCGCGTGTTTGAGTGTATATTTCCTTAAAAGTGGAGTGAGCAATTGAGGGAGGTGACTGAATTTTTCACTTCTGGGGGAGCATACAGAGGCTCTGGGAGGTAATATGGCTGTAAAGACACCTTTTTAAAGTGAATTTTGCATAATATGACTCCTTCAAGAGTTTTAACCACTTTAACAGTGAAGTACAGTGAAAAATAAAGGTGTGTGGTCAGTATCATCATCTTTCAGCAGTCAGTCAAATTCCAGTTTCCCCAGACGTCCCACCACAGACCCGTAACTAAACATCCACGGGCAGAATGGGCTGCGTTCGTGGAAAATCCAGCCATTTATTTGAAGACATGTATGACAGCGGATTGTGAAACCGATGGATCAGACACACACCATTCCTGTAAAGTCTGGATGCTTCGCAAAGAGCAATGAAAACAAGAATCTCATTCCAGCAAGAGGGAGATGGGTTTTCTGTCCCGCCTTTTCAGTTTTACGGTGTGAGGACGTAAACGATCACAAGGACAGATTGAGACATCACTGTCACATCCACCTGAGTCCAATCAAACTTCACAACAATTGTTCCAATTTTAAACTTTACTCTTCATCATCTAGTTGACGGATGTGAAAAGGAAAAGTGCTGTAAACTTTCTTAAAAAGGATGAATTTACCAAACAGAGGATGCCACATTGATGTCTGGATTTGCTTTTCTAAATTCTTCAGGTACATTCATGCTACACTTTTAACAGAAAACCACCTTCACGTCGAATTCTGACTGTTTTTAAACCGCTTTCTGTGTCACAGGTAGCAGATCCGAGTTTTGAAGAGCTATAAATACTGAGAAATCCGACTAAGGTTTGTTCAAATCTGAAGTTTGGATTAGCAAAGACAACAAAGTCAAAATTTAAGGACAAAAGGTGTAAAAATCAGCAAACACAGGGGTTTTGATTAGTAAACAGATATGCAGGACAGCTCTGTGCAAAAACAGTAATACTGCCAATGTTCTATTCAGCAGTCAGCAGCAGTCAGCAGCTGTTTTTACATTAAAATGAACTAATTCCACCAGCAGTGCAGATTCAGCAATGAGTTTAGTTTTTTTTTTCATCATCTTTTGTTCAGCCTGCTGGTGGAGCAACAGTTTTTCATTTCCTCAAATGCTTTTAATCTGAAGGTCAGTTCAAACGACCTGAAACCAGCATGAAAACAAACTGCGGACTTGAACAAACCTGAAGTTTTTTTCCACTCTGTGAGCCGCGGACAGGATTTATAAAAAGGTTCAAGAGATTAAACCAGTTCCTGATTCTTGTTTTTATTGCATCTTAAAAAATAAAAAGGCTCAAAAAGGTTTGTACATACACAGTTCATGCCACACCGACAGATTGTACACGTCACATAAAGAAACCAACACTGAACAGGCAGGAAGAGGACACACCACCAGTCTTAAAGTCATATCAACTCAGATAAATAATTTAGGCAATAAATAGCTCCCCGACACACAGGGGAAGTATAAAACCTATATAAAAATAGAAAAGGCATAATAGTTTGAATATACAACTCAACATCTGTCTTGCTTCGTAGCTCTAAATGTATAAAAACAGGATTTCCTGGAAGCTGGAGCCACGTCCAGGTTAGTCTTCAGAGAGATTCTCCGATAGTGGCGACGAGACGAGGAGCTGCAGCCGTCAGCGCGCAGGAGCGTCTGATGAGCTCAGAACAAAAACACTGTAGATACCTGATTTCAGAAAGCTCTGAGCCTCCGTTCGCCGTATTGCTAATGACAGCCGACCTTTGACCTGTGGCTAAAGCTCTGCGCTCGCACTCGGTCCGTCTCGTCTTTATTCCCCCAGTCAGAACCAAACGCCGCGCGGGGTGAACGCCGACGTCCGGAGACCGAACAAACCGGCCGCTTCGTTAGTGAGAGCCGTGCACGAGCGGCGAGCACGTGAGGGGTGGGGGGGGGGGGGGGGGGGGGTGGGGGGGGCGGAGGGGCAACAGAGGGGGAGGGGCCGGCGAGGGAGGGGGTAACTGACACACACCGCGACGGGGAGATTCTTCCTCTACTGTTAACAGTGAAGGGAGGCTGAAAACACAGCGAGACACACACACACACACTTCTTAATACTGACACACACAAAGTAACACACACACACAAGCTTCTTAATACTGACACACCCACACAGTAACAACTCTCACATACATGGTAACGCACACACAAAGTAACACAAGTCACACACAAGCTTCTTAATACACACACACACACACACACACACACACACACACACACACACACACACACACACACACGCTAAAGTATCTGTATGCACACAAACTTGTTAATACACACGCACTAACCCACACACAACAAAACACACACAGGCTAACATGCAAACACACTACGACAGACAGACAGGTACAATGACACACACGCGCTCACAGACACACACACACACACAGTGTGAATGGGTATTTGCTCAGGGTTGCAGAGGACCGTGAGTTCAGGAGCGACTTGTGGAGCTGCGGGCGTCTTAAAGCCTGCTGCAGCCTCTCAGCTGCTCCGGGGGACGAGGAGGAGAAGTAAGAACAGATTTGGCACCCAGTGATCAATGTGCAACGTATCGAAACAATCGACTCGAGTGTGAATCATCTACCACAGCAAACTGACACCATGTTAACTGAAATCAAAATTACACCAGTCGAAAGGAAAACAAAGTGCGTAAACCACAAAACAACAGGAGGGGGAGGAGAGGAGTCCAGTCATGTCTCGACACTCCTGCAGGCAGCTCTGTGTGTGTGTCTCTGTCTGGACAAGTGAGAACGCTGAGGAGAGGCAGAGCAGTGAGCGGCGGTCTGAGCCGGGAGGACGCTCCACTTACCAGAACAGCACCCTGCCTAACTAAGTGTGGAGCTCGGCAGCGCCCTCAGTACGGCTTGCTGTCGTTCTTTGAGCGCTTCAGCTGCACCTTCAGTCTTTTCATACCGATCTGGAAACCATTCATGGACTGGATGGCCGCCTGCGATGACACCGGGTTGTCATAGCTCACGAAGCCTGGACAGGAAACGCACACACACAAACATTCAGCTGGACAAGTGAAAGTACTCTTCTCTTTTCTTTCAAATTCATCAAAATGATAAATTTTCAATCACACGGCACAAACACCACAAGCTCACCAAAACACTTGCTGAGGTTCGTCTGCTTGTCAATGAAGACTTTTGCAGAAATGACGTTTCCAAAGGGCATGAACATCTGGAGCAGGTCCTGGTCTCCAAACTCTTGGGGCAGGTGGTAAATGAACAAGTTTGCACCTTCGGGACCTGCCAATGGGAAAATGGCGTTCAGACGATCCTGCTAACAAACCGTTACACCGACTGGTTTTACTCAGTGGGATCCAGAGACGCTGGGATTCAGAAAAATAGGAAAACTGAGGTCAATGATGTGGAAATGATTTGAACTGAAGATACAACCTCCAGAAACAGAATGAACTCATGTCAGAATGCAATGGCGTGCAAATCATTCCCTCTTCAGTAACCGGCAAACAATAACACATGTCCACGGTTAAGAAGTTAAATATAAAAAGCATGAGCTCATTTTGACTGTGAATTCATCAACAGAAAGGCTTTGGAGTGACTCTTTTACACATCTGGCCATCATGAAAGTGAATCCTGGCGTCGCCATGCAGACAGGAATGGAGGTCTCATTCCTAAAATTTTAGTTTTGGTATCAGGCTGTGGCCACTGAGTGAAAAACAGACTAATATCAGATCAGAGAGCTTCAATTCCACTAACAAGCTGGATAGAGGTCAGTAAACTGTCTGCTTTTCTGGGAAAAAACGGAACACTGTTCACTTTCTATAGAGGTTGATTTGAATGTGTGTGTGAAACAATCACACTAAATTATTATTTTTATTTTTTCAATTACATTTTGCATGTGCCCACAAAATATTTACAGTTAAGGGTCGTTCTCACGCTCTTGATTTATTAGATTTTATGTGGGTGGAAATGCAATAATTGAGTTTTTTTGTTTTTTTTTATTAAGATCATTTCAGTTGACAGTTCTTTGTGTGAGTTTGATAGAAACGTGTGACATGTGTAACTGGCTGTATTGTGGAGGTTTTCTCATTCTCTATCAGACTGTGTCAGAGTTCTGGTTGTGAAAAGCATGACTGATAAAGTGGCAATGTTTTAGGAATACGAGTCTGCAGGACACTCATGTAAATCCAGATTATCAGGTCACATCAAGCTGAATTCAACAGTCTGTTTCAAAAATAATACTGATAAATGGGGATTTTATGATTTGCTCATTTTAATTCGGTGAAAAAAAGAAAAAGAAAAAAGGTTTGCAGTGGCGACACCTTGTGAGATGCACGACTGATGGCAGGGAGGAGGCGAGCAGAAGCGTTCAGTCGCGGACTTTGTTGTAGAAATGGTTTGAGGCCGTGTTAGAGAGAAGGTGTTGAGATCTTACCGGTGCTGCGTCTGTTGCTGGCTGGTGCAGCAGATTTAAAACAAGACAGAATCCTTAGCAGAAAGTGAGGATAAAACACACAACACACCTGCTCACACTCCTCAATCAACACTCTGCACTACCAACTCCTCTAACTTCTAACACAACTAACGTTTGATGGGGCACGAAGCCACGAAACATTTTCCTCCGGACGGCCCACTGCTAGCCAGACAGCCTGCGTCTGGAGCACCCACCTTCTTTCTGGCTGCCTGCAGCGGAGACGTTCTGCTGAGACAGCAGGCTTTGGTTGTACAGGCTGGGGAGCGCGGCGGCGGCGTACTGCTGGATGCCCGAGTACGCCTGGCTCAGCGCCTCCATGGTGTTTCCTGAGCCGTTAGAGAGCCCTCCGGAGCCCAGGCTGCCGTTGAGCGCCGCCATGCCTGCATCGGCGGGAGAAATCGGTCATGATGTGCAAAAACACCAGTGGAACGTGCAGTGAACAGCTCAAGATGGCACGGTGGAGAAGTGATTGGGTTTTAGTATCAAAACTAAGAAACAGCTGCAAATACTTTGCATTTTGTTGTGAATTGTAGCAGTGTATCTTAATCACATCTGAGGAAAACATAACTCACTAGACTAAGCTGGATTTAATTATTCTTCAGAATCACATTTGTTTTTGTCTTTCACTTCTCGATAATATGAAAAGAATACTTTCTTCCTCTAAAATTTTTTTCATTTAAATTCTACCGCTTAGTTAATTTTTTTCATTTTTGGAGACATTTTTCTTGCTCTGTCAGTAAAATACTGTGATGTTTACTTTTTCTGTCCTACAGTGACATCTAGTGGAGACAGAAGGTATGAACCGCTATATAATGATCAAGTCATCTTAAGAGAAATGTCATGATCTACTGAAAGAAAGCAAAGCAGGGAAATATTAAAACAACAATACAGATAAATTCAATCAAACAGAACATTACTGCAGCCCCTTCATGCCACACTGGGCTTTTATTCCAGTCAATAACAACAGTCCTATTGAGAGAGCCTGTAACCAGAGGTTTGAATCCCACTGCTGACTGACTAAAGCCCGGGATGTGGGAGGAGTCTCCGGGTCTTTACCTGCCAGGGAGCCCATGTTGAGTCCAGCTCCGGCACTGGCCGCCAGCGACTGCAGGGCTCCCAGGGACGCCATGGGGTTCACTGAGGAGTTACTGCTGGAGGTGGGGGACGAGCCTGTCGGGGGAACAAAAACCTGCATGAGGAGAGTCTTCTGAAGCTCAATTTTACTGAGCTTCGTGTTTGAATGACAACTTAGACATTATTAAAATTTTCCAGTTTGGGATTAATAAAGTAATACTCTACTCTCTACATGCGGCGCCACACAGAGCTGAAGTTTCTGTCCTTTTATCAGATTGTTACACGATTTAAGTGAACGCCTCTCTCCATGAGGCGTTCACTGAAAACATCGTCACTGTTCTACTGTGTTGTGCATATCTGCGGATTCATAAAGTAATCTGCAGTACATGACGCTTTTTTAGCTTTTGATTCACTAAAAAAAATCGTCAATGACTTATATTGCTGCTCTGATGGTAAACAGAGAGGAAGCTCTGAGGCTGATCTGCTGCACATCATCTCCAGACGTCCCCGTTCACTGTAACGCTGATCCAGTCCAGTACTGGGCCGTTCTGCCTCACCTGAGCTTGCGAGTGCACTCAGAGGGCTGCTGGAGGTGGTCATGGCGCTGGAGCCTGAAGGCGTGGCCTGGGTGGCCGTCGCTGCTGCCGCTAAAGCAGCCAGGTTCTGCATCGCATTGAGACCTGTGGGAGACAAGGACAGTCCACATTTAGACACAATTTGTGGTTCATCAGCATTAGTCCAAACCTGCACAAAACTGACAGGATCATTCAGCCTGTCAATACTTAGTAAATTCTTTGGAATTCTTTAACAACTGTTTTATTGTTTGGCAAGTCTATGACTGTAATAAAACTGTATAGTAGTGATTGTGTCAGATCTGTGTCTCTACAAACCTCCACACATTTCTCAGATGGACTTGTTTGATTTAATGTATCTAATTACACTTTAGTCATTGTGTTTATCAACCAACTCATTACTCCCCATTTGGAAATAGAAATGCATCCAAAAATGAAAAATGAAGAAATTATGATTTGGATGCTTCCCAAAAAAAAACAAAAAAACATCTCTCTTTATTAAGCTGAATTTGATTGAATATTATGTCATATACAGTATCTTTGTTTGAAATTCCTCTGAAATCTTTTATTTCATTCAACGACAATGTTTCCTGTTGTACTGAAGTGTTTTTTTTTTCCACACGTGAGTTACAGTTCATATTTTTTTTTAAAGCTCTATCATGGTCTACTATGATGATACAGACTATAAAAGCACTTCTCTTTCATTCAATATTCAACAAGCCAGAACTTTTTTTTTTTCTGCAACTTGCAAAAGTGGGTTTATTATTCTGGATGTTAAAGATATTGAACACTAAAAATCTCAAACACTCAGCATGAAAAGTTGAGGATGAACTGTTGTTTTGCCATTTTTTAAAGTTAAGAATGCTTTTTTAAGACCACTATCCCTTAAAAACATGAGGCCAATTTAGAATGCAGTGTGTGTGTGTGTGTGTGTGTACCTGACACAGGGTGCATGTTGTTGAGAGCGTTCCCCGTGGAGGCCGACTGCTGCAGTAACTGTAAGTAGAGCTAGAGTCAGGAGGAAGACGAAAGTGACAGCTGGAGTTAGAGTAGTGACACAGTGTGGTCGGGGGGCTCACTCTGGCATTGTGGACAAACACACACACACGTGCACAAAAACACACACTCACTGCGAGGTACTGAGGGCCCAGACTGTTGAGCCCAGTGAGGTTTCCCCACATGGACGCCGCACTGAGCTGCTGCATCTGCTGCTGCAGCTGCTGGGCCATGCGCTTCTGCTCCTTGTCCTTCTGCGTGTCGGCAAACTTCACCACGATGGGAGACGAACAGCCCTGAACACACACACACACACACACACACACGAGGCACACACTCTCACTCTGTGACGTACTCATCGATGGTGAACTGTGTGAAATCCGACATATAGCAGCTCATGCTGCGAGTGTGAACGTCACCTCCATGGTCTGAGACTGGTGCATGGACTTGATGGCCGACTGAGCCATCTGTCTTGCTGTGAATGTTACAAATGCACAACCTGAAAGAGAGAAAGACTTCACCATGCAGGATACTGAAACTTCACCTGCTGCTTCCTCTCAGCATTAATGCACTAACATGTGCAAATCCTCCTGAATACCAAGGCTGCAAATGTGCTGCAATTTCATTTTCCAGTACACTCCTTGGACATTTCATTCTGATGGCGCGCGAACTGCAGTCCAACTGGGAAAATGTGAGTCGCTCTCTATAAACACTCTATCGCTTGGTCTACATTCGCCAAGGTTTGCTGCTGTGTGTTTTCTAATGCATCAGATAAAGGAGAATCGTCAGCAGCAGTGTGAGCTGCAGGAGCTGGTCTACTGGACAGAACCGCCTCCTCCATGAACCTGTTCCTGGTTCATCGTTTCTCCTAACCTGTCCGGCCGCTGATGGTTGCAGACTGGCTAAACTCACTAAACCTGCTGCACTTGCTCATTTTCTTGCATGTTAAGAGGCTAAACTACAAACCTCCCCTAGGGTTGACTGATTAGTCTGAAGATGGAACGGCTCACTATAAAAGTTTGTTTGTGAGATGAGAGACGCAGGAATGAAAAACTGTCAACAATCAAGTTAAACCAGAAATAAAACAGCTGAAAGTGATATTACATTCCACTGCAAAATAAAGCAACTGTTCCATGCACGGTAATTTTAAAGTGTACACCCACCTTTAACAATATACTAAACTTGGATTTACAAAACAAGCAGAGTTTTTAACAATGGATTGTAGAAAAAGAGGATAATTTAGCTTATCAAGCTCAAAACCCGATATAACCTGGGTTCTTTTCAATAACTTAATTTAACATCTTTAAGTCTTGAGTTACTCAGATAAAAAAAAAAAAAAACATACAACTACACTCAGAACAGACTAAAAATACACACATGCATGATTATTTTTAATATTAGTGTTGTTACATAAGATAATCACTTTAACATCTCAGACAGACACTGATGCAAGATGTGATTGAAAAGTTATATTCCTTGTAAGTTCTTGCTCTAAAATCTGTAAATGACCTGTTTATATTGTTATCCATATACTTATTAATATCATTTCTTTCTGAATATATTATTTTTATGTTAGAATTTCTTTCTGCTTTAATTGCAACTACTACAAGAAACAAGAGAAATGAATGATGAAACCAGCCTAAATAAGTAAAATCAGCCTATACTGATGCCTAACGGGGTCTCCCACCCACAGTGATGTGTTTAGTGGTTGTTTCCAGGTAGAAGCTGAAGCTGAATTACCCCGGCTGAGTCCGTCAGGACCCCGAAGTATCCGACACTCCTCGATCTGCCCGTACGGGGAGAACATCAGTCGGATGTCGTTCTCATTACATTTCTTGGAAATCATCCCAATAAATAACTTCCGATCCTCCACGGCTGCAAAGCAAAACATCAGAGAACAACACAGAATTTATTAACAGTATTTATTAACACGGAGAAAAGCTTTGTAGCATTTCTTCCAAAAGCTGAAGTTAAAATGATCCGCTCACGTTTTCAAGCCTGACTTAAATGAGATACCTGGGATTCCTCCCTCCTGATCATCAAGCTGATAAATCTGCATCTCATTGTGCAGCCCTGGACTGACTGACGGAGGACAGAACTCTTACAGCATGAATGGCCGTCACAGCTACGTACCATTGTTCTTCTCGCTGTCAGCTGGCTTCATTTGGATTGGATGGTGCATCTGAACACACAGAACACAAGATCAGTGTTAAAAAGAAGCACATTCTGAATCAGCGCCCGGTTCGTTTGTTTACGTCTGTTCATTCCACAGACTGAAGTCAAATCTGCAGCCTGGCTCAGTTTTTACCGACCCGAGGGGGGAAAAAAAAACCTGAGAGTGAAGTGCAGATGGGAGGGTCGGAGGTCACTCACCCCGGGCAGGATCTTCATGTTGTGCAGAGCGTTCTGTGCTTCTAAGGCTGATTTGCGGGTGTAGTACGTTATAAAACAGCAGCCTGTCCGGGAGGGAAATGAGAGAAGTGATAAACAGCTGAGGTTAACAGTCTGTTTACTCTGTTTCTGCCCGAGAAGAGCAAGAAACCAAAAACATTCAGCCATGTAGACGAATCACCCTGTCCATTAAAATCCAAACAGTGCTTTTAGGAATCTCAAGCATTTGCATTTCTTCTTTAATATGTCCAGGTATCTCAAACAACTGCTCATCTGTATTTTTTTTTAATTTTTTTAACTGAACTCCATTGTTCACATCTTCAAACAACCTTTCATTTTTGCTTAGACTGTTAAAGTTTATCAAAAACTCTGCGTCAAATTATTTCAACGGTGCAGAAATTCGGGTAAACACATTGATTAAGATCATATTAATCCTACATGGGGAAATAGTCAGTCGTCATAGCGGCTACACAGAGCAAAAGGATGAAAAAAATAGCAATATACCATAAATTTTCTAAATGTAAAGAAATTAAAATAAAATATACTATTTATTAAATATTAAAGACGATGTGAAGAAAAACGGACATATTGATAAAATTTCCAAGACATAACTGACTACACGAATGGCTGAAGGAGGAATTTAGTCTTTTTTCTGATTTATAATCAGGATTAATTAAAACATGAACAGACTTTAGGCCTGTTATAATAAATAAATGAGCAAATGAATGAAATGTAACCAAAGGTTACACCAAAAATATAGAATTTTCAGTAGTTTTGTTTTGTGTTTTAAGCCTATGAAGCATGACAATTCACAATCATAAAGTCAAAATAATTTTTTTGTGATGATTGTCACAAATGAAATGTTTTAAAAAACGATAAGAGAAGACAAATGTTTTTTTTATCTTCTCAGATTTATGAAACTTTAAAAAAAGCATTCTTCATTTGCTCATGTTAAATTCCTGAGAATTAACTTCTGTTTCTGCAGTAATTCTAAACATACTATTAATAATTGTAAACTTGACCGACAGTGTTGAAAGGAATTATGAAATTCAGAGTGGTCATATCAAAGCAGGGGCCGTGCTGCCGGCTGACCTTTGCTCTGTGGGGGGTTTTGGCTGCGGTCTCGGAGGACGTTAATCTCATAAACTGCTCCGTACGGCTCGAAGAGCTCCCGGAGCTGCTCCTCCGACCACGACCGCGGAATCTGGCCCACAAACATCTTGATGGCGTCCACGTCCGGCTGGTCGGGGTGGTCCAGAGACCCGTTCATCTTCTTCCCTCTGCACGGGGAGCAGAAAGAGAGAAGAGGCAAACGTATGAGCCTGGACAGAGGCCAACACGTCACAGTATTCACAGTAAACACACTTCATATGAATAGATTCTTTGGAGACTCTTGTGTGCTCGACAAGTGGCAGGAAATGGAGAAACATTAGATGCAGTATGTACGTTACTTGTGAAATCTGGTAATTACAAAGGATCAGGTCAGTGCGAAGGGAGCAGATAAATTACGAGCCCCTCAGGCTGTATTCCTCTGGGCTGTAACGCCTGGTCACCGACTCCATTAAAGAAATTACAGAGTGAGATAAACATGTGCTAGTTGCTAACGCTCATACACCATCACTGTGACTGCATTCAGTTTTTATTCTCTCGGTGAGCTTTTATCTGCTGTTTTGTTTTATCCTTGTCTTGCAGAGTCAAGCCCTTGAGTGTTTTGAAATGTGCTTTAAAATGAGGACAGTCTGAGGAGTGTTTGCCTCTGAGCTCTAAACCGCCAACCTGAAGTAATAATGTGTTTTTACATTGTCCTTGTCTGCATGAGTGAAAAGAACACGGCATGACGCTGAAGGTCAGAACAGAAGTGTGATAAAAGACCTCCAGTCATCAGCTTGTCGGAGCTGTCAGTGCTCACAGAGAGAGAGAGAGATGTGGAAAGCGCCGGGACATTTGGACACGCCTTCTCAGTCAATGTTTTCTCATTTGTTTGACTATTTAAATAGTAGGTTCTCAAAAAGGTCAACGAGACTACTGTATTTTCTGGACTATAAGTCACACTTGTTTTCACAGTTTGGCTGGAAACTTCAACATAAAGACAACTGAGAAAGACTGCACACAAACAAAATGCCTAAAGAGGAAAGCATGATTCTAAAGATTACAAATTACAGGTAGTAAAACACGCAGCCCAAAAAAAGTGATGAGGCAGCAGAAAGACAGTGTGGAGTGAGTAACTCTGGTGAGGGAGTGGTGAAGCAGAGGCTACTTGGTTAAACCAACCGGTATCGGGGTGAGCACCGGTCCCGTTCTGTTCGGGACGCACAGTGCTTTCATTTCTTTTCCACCTTCCCAGAAGTTGAGATCATTTCCCATCTAGTTCTTCATGACGAAAATGACGGAAATGAGGGGGATGAATGGAGAAGAAAATCTCTAACATTTTTATCTCAGTTTAATTAATTGATTTGAGTGCACATGTCTTCATGCAGGACTTTTTATTTACTTTTCAATAAAACTTAATCAGTGAAAGAGATTCATTGACCAATATTTTTCTTTGTCAACACAACTGCCACCAGTTAACAGCGGCTCAGATTAGAGGCCAGATAAAGACCACACAGAGTTCTAGTAGCAGACACATCTCTAAATCAACTGTTCAGAGGAGACGGCACCAGTCAGGCCTTTATGGTCAAACAGCTGCAAGGAAACTGCTGCTGAGGAAAAGCAAGTTGAAGAAATTGGTTCTGGTAAAGAAACAAAAAGGACGGACATTGAACCAGCTGACCATGAGATCTTTGGTTCCACCAACAGTGTCTTTGTGCGACGCAGTAAAGCTGAAGGGGTGGTTTCTACATGCATGAAGCCTGGAGGTGGTGTGACGGTGTAGGGGGCCTTTTCTGGTGACAGTGTTGAGGATTTATCTGAAACTGAAAGCTCACTGAACCACCATGGCTACCACCAGGTCTCAGCATTTCTGGGAACTCCGTCAAGACTGCTAGAAAACCATTCAGGTGCCGACTCCATGAAGACCGTCCAGAGAATGTCAACTGAGTCAGAAGCAGGAATGAAAAAGTGTGACTTTTCTGAAGAATTTCACTGACGACATAATTCCGTATGTTTCCAATCATAGTTTTGAAGCCTTCAGTGACAATGAGAATAAAGAAAAACACTGAATAAGAAGGTGTGTCCAAACTTCTCACTGGCAGATTATTTCTGAAAGCACTATCTGGATTTCTAATTCAAGGCTGTACTAGTTAATTTATTCATTCATTCATCCATTTACTTTACCACTTGGCCCCCACAACACTGAAGTTTGTGTTCTCTCCACTGATGATGTTTATTGTGCATTGGTCTCTGTGCGTGTGTGTCGTTTTATAACTAAAACATACAACAGAAACCATTAGTTGTCTAGCATGCTGACCACATAATTTTCAGCATTTCCACCATTTATTACCATGTGAATGAACATGGGTTTCTCAATGCAGCCGTGTAAACGCAAAATCTATTCTGAAACAAAAACGTGTCTTCAGTTAAAACGGGATCTCAGTGTGACAGGGCGTTAGAGAAAATCACTGAAGAGTGACCTTCAAAACACATTTCTTTTCAGCTGTGGAAGGCATGGAGGAAACCCTCTAACTCAGAGAGAATATGCAAACTCAGCACATCCAGGCCTCGATTTGGACTCACCACAGTCCAGCTGGATTCGTCACCACAGTCTAAGTACTGAAGATGGATTTTGGAAGTTGAACTAATCGAGCTTGGTGAAACATTTCAGAAACACTTCTCGAGTTCAGAATTCTGAATCTGAATACAGTTAAATGACAACATTACGTATCAAATAATTTGACCCCAACAATGGAGAACTGATGGAAACCAGTGTGATCATGAAACATACCGACTGCTAGAAACCACTGAATCAAAATGTGATGACAAAGCATTTTTACTCCCATCATTTTTAAACTGATCAAAAACAGTAATACTTTAATGGGAGGATTAATTTAAATGTAAATCACTAAAACACTGGCATCAAAGTACAACAACAAAAGCAGCTGGGTTCCTGAGCTGTACGAAGTGTTGTACTGCTGGATATTTGAAGGACACAAAACTTCTAAAAACAGAAATCACAGTTCTGTAATTTAGTCATACTTTGATATCAATTTCTCCATATCTGACATGAACAACTGCAACAGGATCACCTTGTTTACATCACAATTGATTGCAATATTTTGAATGGCAGCTCCTGTAGAGTGACATGTTACACCACCAGGTTCCACTGGGTGGAAACATACTGTGACAAATAATCTGTACGACTAAAAAAAAACAAAAAAAAAAAAAAAGAAGATTATCTGTTAATTTCCTCTAACTGAAAAAAAAGAATCTACTGAGTCTGTTCTTTTTGTACAAGGGCTACCACATGGGAAGACAAATGCTAAAATGTACTCAAATGTTTTGACCGTTGAAAACTGAAAATATAATAAAGTAGAGAATGCCAAAACCTGGGCCAACACACAATAAATCACTCATGCTACGACACTCCCAGACTCCATTAATGGTAAATTGAAATTAATCCAACCACAAATCTCAACAAAACTTTGTAAGTCTTACAAATGACTCTCTAAAGCTGTGTGTATATTACAGGAATTCAGAATACCTGATATCCATGAGTTATCACCTGAGAATGAAAAGTGTTTGTTTTGTTTTCAGTCACAAATCATGATTATTTCCAATTGAAATATCCAGATGCTATTATTTTCGTATGAAAGATCTCCGAGTGAAACGCAGACAGAACAGTAACGCTACAAACGTGAAGGTTCCAAGTCCATCCCTGGGGGAAGAGAGGATGTACGTTTGACAGACTCATACAGGATGGATTTTATAATCTGAGCAACACTGTTAGCCGCAACAGATATCAGCAGTGTCACATACATAAATGCGACCCTCTGTATCGAGTTCCACGTGCTCTTTGTGTTTGGATTTTCCTCTGATACGCCGCTTCATTACCTGCACGATCCAGAGAGATGCTGATCAGATTATCTGGTGTCTGGGATTACGAGTCTGTGTTTGACTGCTGATAGCACTGTAAAGTATCCAGAGCATACCTTTTCCTTCACACAACTTTAACTGGACAAATTCTTCCTGTTGCTTTAGAATAACGGCCCACCACCAATATTCCTGACCACAGTTTAGACTCCAAAGAATAAATGTACACAAGATTGCTTAATATTATAAAAGCAAAGGACTCAGTAAAGGAATACAACAGCTGCTCTGCTCTGTAACTACACTGACTTTCCTGTTGAATGTGAAATGTTATCTTAGCTTTTAGAAGGATGGCAACTACAATTCATTCCCAGCAAAAGTTTTTGCATTGAAAAGTCAATTTTGAATATATGAGAAAATGAGGAAAAACAAGAAGTTAGAAGAAATTTGTGCAAACAAGCATTTTTCCGCACACAATAAGCCTCAAAAGCAGATGCAAACCCCAATGTCTCGCCTCTGTAGTCAGTTATAAACCCTCTGTACTGAACTAGGCACTACACATCAACAGAAAAACAGAAATCAAAAGAAACAAAGATCATGCCAACATTAAGAAGTCTGTTCTTCTCTTTTGGAGAATTCGGAAAGAAGCAAAAGAATCAATATGTATGTCAATCAAAACTTCAACACTAAGAAATATGGAGTATTGAAAGAAACATGTCTGGATAAAAGTGGTCGGTCCTAAACCACAACTGAAAAAACAGGTTTCTGAAAGGAGACAGGTGACAGGAGCAACGCCTTGATGATGGGAACGGTGTGGTTAAAATAATGAGGCCTGCTGGGAGCCCAAAGGAACGGGCTTGACTTTTTTGGGGTGACCTTATCGTCCTGACTCAATATAAGAAACATGGCTCAACATGAAAGCATGAATACTTTCTGGGAACAGTCAGTGTTGGTCCAGGAGCTAGCAGTGAGACAACACCATAAACTGGAAACCTTGGGAAGAGCTGCACGATGGCATGAGAAGAAAAAGAAGAGGCATTTCAGTTTCCTTATTTTTGTCATTGTCACATTGACCACATGTGAACAAAACCATAAAGAGGATGAAAGAATGAAAAACAACAAAA
Source organism: Salarias fasciatus (assembly GCF_902148845.1). Lineage (NCBI taxonomy): Eukaryota > Metazoa > Chordata > Actinopteri > Blenniiformes > Blenniidae > Salarias > Salarias fasciatus. The sequence continues at coordinate 5,820,009 of NC_043745.1, forward strand.
ACACCATTTCCCTTGGTCACAAAGTAAATGCAGTGCACTTTAAAATGGATTAATCCAAATTCCTCTGAGGATCACGTGAGGACCTTGGATTTAATTTAGAATGAAGAGGTAGGATTTCTCAATGTCGGACACAGAGAACTCTGAAAGCCTTTCAATGGGTGAACAGTCACTGAAATGTACAGAGTGACTGGTAATCTCATGATGTTTGGATGGATGAACAGTCATTAATGAACACAGAGAAGATAAAGCTGCCCAATAACCATCCCTGTGGAGCGCCTGTGCTCAGGAAGTCCCAATCTAACCATCTATGAGGTGTGGAAGTCCAGAATGCAAGCACACATTGAACTGAGAGGCCAGTTTGTGTTCCTGAATTTAATATCATTCACATGCCGTCCACTTCAGCATCCCTGAACGACCAACACAACATACCAGCAGACTCTGAGGTGGCTGAACTTTTTTTTATTTTTTTTTTTTATGGGGTGAGGGGGGGGAGCTCAGTCTGAGCCAACAATGTCTCCTGTAAATTAGACCAATGACCCAGGGATCACATCTATATCAGAATAACATATTTTGAGAACATGTTGATTGAATTAACATGGACTGGAATACATGTCTCACTTAGGAAAACAACACTCAATGGTTAAATGGGTGACAGTACAAAATTCTACTCTGACTGGTTATTTATATATGATGATAAATAAGATCTAGAGATTCTGAATGGCTTCATTAATCAAGGATGGCACATTGATCAATGAGTCTGGCCTGCTGTCTTTGTATGGAACGTGAATTTAATGGCACAAACGGGTATGTTCAAAAATGGTACAGATATCAATCAAGTTAAAGTTTTCAACATCAGCACATGATAATGACAGTATTTAAGGTCATTTTGAATTTGGGTTCTTGAGTTCAATTATTTACAATGTTGGATTTTAGTTTTCTTAACTTACATATAAAGAAATAGAAAGACTGAAAAGTCAAACGGGCTCATTGACAGTTGAACTGCCATCAGCCCTAAATGTCATTTTCCACAGTGATGCTCTTCATCAATTTGGAAAAGGGGAGTTGGTAGATTAGTCCCCTTGATTTTGATCATTTTTCAAACCCCTCCCAAGTCAATCAGTTGCTCGGTGTGACTGAATAATAAAGACCATTATGCTGCAGGGTGGACTCTGACTCTCATATCCAGCAGACAACTGACAATATAACAGGAACAAATCCTTCAGCCTAAAAATCTGATCAGCGTCACAAATTAAAATCACATTCAAACGTATGATTCTAAAACAAGACCGTCTTTGAAAAATAGTAACCTGCTCAAAACTAAATGTGACACTAGATATTTCGTGCAATTACGCTGATATCTTCAGAATTATGGTCTTATGTTACTTCCAATAAGCCAACGTTGAGATAACTTCTCAAATAAATACAACCTCTTTTAATGCTAAGTGTGAGATTGAACATACTTTTAGTCTCACAAAGTTTTAAGGTTTAACATATCTCAGAAGAAATTTTGATAAAGTTCTGAGAAAAAGCCTTCTGCAAATCAGACCAACATTATCCAGACTGAACATGACATGAGGATATTTAACAAGCACCTTACATTGAGAGAGAGAGAAAAAAAACATACGACCAAATGACCCAGGGAGAGAATCATGTAATAATTAAAAACTAAATCATGATAAAGAAAAGACTGACTGGACAAGTCTACAGGATGTAAAATGCTGAGAAGACAGGTGGAGAAAAGTACTCACACAGGACTGGAATTCAAAGAGCAATGGTCCACCATCATCTCCGGGAGAAAATCCAGCTTAAAAGAGGCCATGACGGCAAAAAAATGTAAAGTTCTGTCTTACTTCTTCTTTAACACAATGAGGTCAATCTGACACAGCAATTAGACGGTGGTTTTAAATTCCAGATCGTGCACTTGTTGCTGGACACTGGTGTAATCAGGCGAGAGTGCACAAAACGCACGGAAAAACAGCCTCGTGACAAACCAATCCACATGGACGACCTGTTGACTGGAACAAGGACACGACAAACAAGATCTGGCCGAGGGGGACGCCTTCGCCTCAGATGTGTGGAGCGCACGAACGACGGACACAAAGTGGCAGGCCTTCAGGTTGGCTTTCCAGGTTCTGAGACTGGGACTAAACACTGTGTGGAGATCATGGAGTCCAGAGGGATGCTGGGATAACTGGGGCCAAAGGGAGTAATGGCCATTTGGCCCACCACAATCAAAATGCTGATGATCCATGGCCTTTGTGAACATTTCTACTAGGCCAGCAGATCTGGCTGCAGCGTCAGATAAACAGGGTGTCAGATTGATGGTGATAAGGCCCAGTGGGCAGAGGGAATGAAAGGGGAAGAGAATAGTACTCCCCAGTCAGGAGCTAATCCCTGGACTAGCCACACCAGGGGCTAACAATTAGGTTCCGGCCTGAGGGGGGCTGCGTTCGCCCGGCTCTCCTACATGCTACACTGGTTTGTGTGTGACTTCTGTGTGTAAAAACAGAAGTGAGGCAATGTGAAATAACGCTGGCTTCGGCCTTTGTGCAGCCCACGGTGCACACAAAAACTTACATGCACGTCTAAATCTAGAGCTATTTCTGTCATTACAATGTTCAGTGCAACTACAGTCAACGTGACTCAATACTGCTGTGTGTTAGCACACATTAAATAAGTTTATAGATATATATTTTAAGGAATCAATGAGAATATTGGCATAAAACAAACACTAATTACAATCTCACTGAATAATAAAAGATTATTTATATAGAGACATCATTGGCCCATGTGTCTTCCAATAGTACACTATTCATTGGTATAATGTCCCGTTCACTGTGCCATCCAATGGAGCAACACCCTTAAAGGGATACTTCAACATTTTGGCAAATTGGCCCATTTAGCGCAATTCCTTAGTCATTTGGAACAGCATACTTACTTTTTTTGTGAGGGTGAGCTGTTGTTTATCCAGAGGTGAGTCGGGGAAGGTTTTCGGGATGGACACAATGGAAGTGAATAGTATTTTTGGTTCCCCTCGTCAAACTCATCAAATACAAAATCCAACAACCCCAAAACACCTTGGTGGACACGTTATAATCCACATATTCACTACGCTGTGAAATATTAATGCAAAATTACCAGATTGAGTTGTTTATGCGAAGATTGCTAAGACGGAACTACTTACTAAATATGGCGTCTGGGCGTAGTGATTTCAAAAGAAAAAGTAGTTCCCAGTATTTGCTTCAGTGTCGTAACGCTACAATATTATTTGTTGGTGTTCCACAGCGTAGTGAATGTGCGGATTATAACGTTTCCACCAAAGTGATAACGATATATCGTTCAGCCCTATACTACAACCTATTGTACAACACCCTTATCACTGCACCACCCAATAATGCAAAGTTTTTTATGCTGTGCTACCTTATAGTGCAATATCCTGTACACGGTACTGCCCAAAGGTTCATGTCAACACTTTAAAAATAAATACCATACTAGGCACGTTTACATGGACCACGTATAAGCGGATTGTACATGGAGCGGATTGTAAAATGTGTCATGTAAACGACCGGGTGGATCCGCTTCACTCGGAGCGGATTGTAATTTGGAGCCGATTGTATGAGGTGGTCTACACCGATCGACAATCTGCTCCGTGTCCCTTATAAACGAGCATGACAGCGGAGCGGATTGAACTGGGGGAGTGTTTGTTCTGCGCATGCGTGACGTGCCAGTAAACGGGAAGCAGCACAGTCAAAAAACCAGTAGAGAAGTAGAGGTGGTTCAAAAACACTTTTTTAGTAAAGAACCCCGACAGAAAAAACATTGGAGAGGCGAGATGGAACCAAATCGCGCAATAGCGAGTTGTATAAAGAGCTCAATAGCAGAATACAAGCGATCGCCGGCTGGTGTTATGGATTAACTGGTTCCCGTGTTAACGAATCACGGCGGAGGTCTGTGTAAACACAGACTCATTACAGCAGTTGTTAAAGTAAGACTCACAAATGACTTTAAACGTATACACTCACTGTAACTGTCGATAACCGATGTTCGCCAGAACGACTACATTTTTCAATCATGTATTGTCACAAGTTAACACGTGCACCAGTTAATTCGAAACATCGACGCGCGGAGCAGAGCTCACACCGAGACGTGCCGCTCGGCGCAGCGGTGCAGCAGCCAGGGGAGCAGCCGCTCCTTCAGCAGCAGCGTATCATGGACTTTTGGGACATTATTTGAGCAGATATCAGCAGATAAAATCACTCTGCTCGGCGCTGAGGACTGCTGCTGTGGAGCTAAAGACCTGCAAGTTCCTCGTGAGACTTTGTGCGCATGTCACAGGACGCTGTATAATCCGCTTCACCCAGGGTCCTTGTAAACGAGGATTCATCGTGGATCACTACATGAATACACTCCGTTTAATACGATTGTTTACAATCATATTGAAAAAACACCCATGTAAACTGGGCCACTGTCAGTTCTGCTACCGAATGGCAGTTACTGGCAGTCTTCTTGAATGTCATGCTACATATTTGCTGCTCAATTGCATGATTGTGAGACTGAACCCTGACTTTTGTGTTGTATTCCTCATTTATATTTTTAAATGGAAGTGTCCTTGAGCAAGACAGTGAACCTGTATTGAGGCCAATGGTGGATGAGCACATTGCCCAGCTACCATCATGCACGTGTGACAGTAGAGCACTTTGAAAATACACAGAATAAGAAAAGCCTAATTATTTAGCATATTGTTGCTGTGACATTCACTCTGCAGTAGATTTGTGCCAACTGGCTACTGAACGATTGCTTCCCCCTTGGCAACGCTACTAGAGGGTGTCAAGTGTGTAGTCAACAGAGAAAAAGACAGACAACTAGGAATGGAGAAAGCCTCTGTTTACATAACAACAATTCCAAGTGAAAATGGTCAACTTCTATTTCATTTGCTTGCATGACAGCAGCAATTTGAGTCTTTGAAAATGGCAATTTTTGAATAAGGCCAACAGAGTGCAACATTTTCAAAATGCTCCAGCCTCTGACTCGATGGGTAAAAGTAAGCTTTCTGAAATGTTTGGCACTGTGTGCGCTAAACTCCAACACTGTGGCTGGAGTCAACAGCTCTGCTGCATATCTGTGAGTACATCAACAACAGAGGAGGATTTCGGTTTCTTTGTATTGCTCTCTCTTTTGAATTCTTCACAAGAGATGACTTTTTCTCCTATTTACCACCCCATGAAAATATGTGTACCTGCTGCTTGACAAAAAAACACAATGAAAGCTTCAGCCTTTTCATCATTTCCAGCAGTCCTGATGTTTGCAGAAATTCGCTTTGGGAAATTCCGAAAATAATTCAGTTTCCAGCAGATCATTTTGATGTAAACACGATGTGTGTATGTGTGTGTGTGTGTGTGTGTGTGTGTGTGTGTGTGTGTGTGTGTGTGTGTGAGAGAGAGAGAGAGACAGAGAGAGAACTTCACTTCTCTTTTAAGTAGCTGATCAAGAACAAAGCAAAATGAAAACAAACGCAGTGTTTTAACTGAAAATGCATCATTTTGCGTTTTTGTTTCAGAAAAATGTCACGTTTATAAGGCAACAGTACAAAACCATATGTTCACATGACAACAGCAGAAATGCTGAAAACAATGTAGTTAGCATGCAATATCGGAGCCTCTCAACTATAAAACTACCAAGTCCCAGGAGAAAAAATGAGTTAGGAGTCAAGCCAGTCTGGAGGTCGCCACTGCCAGACACTCCATACCATGGCTCTACCAGCTTGAGGTGGGGAAAAACTTCACAAGACTTGAGGCACCAAATCTTGATGGACACTGACCTGAAGTCTTTATTCAAATGATTTCTGGGGGAAATAATGTCAGACAGATCTACTTCAATAACAATTGCTTTATTCCAATAAATAGTTTTAATTTGTGATCACTGATTTGAAATGAAATCGACTGTATCTAACAGTGTGACTCGCACTGGGACATATCCATGTCTGCTTAATATCAACACTAAATAATTAAAACATTTTAAAATATCCTTTCAATCTCTTTATCATATAGTGGAAAAAAATCAGGACAATACCTGTAGATTATGGTGTCAAAAGTGACATTTTCCACCCATTTAATGAATAAAGTGTTACTAAACTGCAAGCATTGCATTATTGACATCAGCAACAATAATGTGGGCGTGTGGAGCCCTCCTCTGCTGATGGGAAACAACAGGATGTTCATTTGTTGGTCATTATTTCCATCTCAGAAATCGTGCGAGGCCATTAACAGCACACTTTGCTGTAGTATGGAATTATTTATGAGTCATTGTAGCCTGAAACAAGATTATTTCAATCATGTCCACTGTGCTCTGTAGAGGGTCAGCGCCCTTTTCTTCACTCTAACAATAATGCAATGAAAAATGTCTGTCTTCGGCCCGGGAGCGGCGTAATTACTCCTCAACATGGGCCTGGAATTCAAATTGATCTCCTCAACAGTAACTCACGCCAACAAAGGAGAATATCGCCACTGTTCATTATTACACTGAAAATATTAGAAATATCATGGCATAAGATACAACATGGTCAACTTCCCACTGTTTGATAGATTCATATGCAATGGATTTAAAAGTCTGAAAGAAAGAAGCCTGTACTGTTGAAATTTAACACTGAATCGGAGTACCTTCAGTTTTATCAACATTAAAGCTGCACAATATAGGACACGTCTACTGTCGAAGCAATCTGACATTCACAGAGCTAAATGAGCTGCAAACAAGCTACGAATTTTTCATGCACTCTGCATTCATTAAAACAAGTTTGGACAACCGGATGGAGCCCTTCATCCCTAAATAGTGTTGAATATGATGGCATATTGTTTCAATATTACAACATTAAAACTGGAGGAAAAAGCTGAGAAGTACGAAAGGACAAAAACAAGAAACAATTGACTGAATACAACAAGGTCGACAAATCACTCTGCTTCTGAAAACATGGACGGTGTACGAGATTATAAAAACAACTGCAGCAAAGTTGTGTCTGCTTGAAATCGGCTCCCAAAATGGAACACAGTACTAATGTAGCTTTATTATTCATTTATTCTGTGCAATAAAAACACCACCTCTGGTAAGCTTCCAATCACTCCCAACGCTATCATGTACGAATGTAAAAAATGTCAGCTATTATCCTAGTTATATATTGCTGTTACTGTGTTTTGGACTTATTGATTATCTTCCCCCCCCCCCCCAAGGCTTCTTACCCCTCCAGGGCCAAGCCGGACACCTCCGGGGCAGGGAGGGAGAGGGAGGGCTGTCCAGGTTGCTCTGGAGACACATACAGGGTTTCGGGGTCGAGGCAATCCATCCAGAGCCTTATGCAGCTACTGTCAGACAACACAGCAAGACAAGACACACAAAAAACTATTACACAGTCACACATATAACAAGAGTTATGATTGTAACAGAGAAAGGGGGGGGGGGGATCAAAATCACACACTGAAAAATAAGAAGTAACAAGGGAACATTAAAGAGACACATGACATTGGCTTTTTCTAATGGGACATGACTTTATAGAAACCTAGATTCTTTTCATTCAAGAGGGAAATGTAACTTCAACACCGTGACTTTGAGGAGAAAAAGTTTCGGTATGTGTGAGTATGTCGGGATTCGGTGTGTGTGAGTGATGAATGTGTGTATTTCTAAAAACTGATTTTTAATCTGTTTTAAATCCCAGATACTTTATATTACATTGTTAAATGACACTCGATGAGCTCTAGCTACACTACTTTGACCATGTTTAGGTTAACTGATTATTGTATAATTGTGACACTGAAGTTAAAAAGGAATGTAAGTATTATTGATTAAAAAAGGATTTATTGGGTTACACTTCCTACAACTCCTCAAACTTCCATGCACTTCTCACGGTCCTACATAAGCAAGTGTCAGTGACAACCAAAAGGAAAACTCAGTTTTATCAGGAAGAAACCTGTTTCAGGTAAGCAACAGAAAATGGGAGAGAAATGAGGGAAAGATCAACAGAAACATATAGCCTTTCACTCACATGACTGAGAGACATACAGCCTGTACTCACATCACTGAGACTTGGAAATAAACAAGGTTTATGTCACTATTTTACTTAAAATTAAGTCCAGTTTAATTGTAATTGAAAACTACATGTAATCCTCTGATTATCTTCAAAATTGTGAGTTCAATCAAATTTCTAATTAAATTCTATGCTTTTTGAACACAATGTCGTTTAACTTTTAAAAGAGAACTTTTCTGCTTTATGTCTTAATTTTTTCTCACTATGGTGTGATATTGATATACTTTGTTGTTCACCTTCAATGGGCTTTGTAGTAGATATTAAAATCACGTCAAACACCTGCTGGAAATCATGTAATAAAACATAATGGTTGAAAAGTAGCAAAAAAGTTTTTTTAATAAGTAATAGTAGAAGTAATTTAAGTAATCCAGGTGGAAACTACTTTTTTTTCTTTCACATGAGTTGAATATGATGTGCATCTCCTCCTCATGGTGTCAGGTATCAAGTGTTAATGAGCCTCTTCCTGTCTGGATTAATGAGGAGGGATGAACAAAAACCACAGTGATGCTGCGGTGGAGAGCTGAAGACGGACTGAAGCCTCATTTTGTACCATCACAGATTGTACAATTAGGCTTTAGGTTTAATTAATAAAAACAAAGAAAAAACATAAATCGATAAATACTCTTTACTGACAGTCAATAATACACATTTAGCAATCTTTAATAGTGTTTCAGGTGTAATACAGCTGTGGTGTACAGCAAGCCAGCTACTCTAAGAACTGAAAAAAATAAATGTGAAAGAAAAAAGTTCTGAGGAAATGAAATCAAAGTGAAAACACTCCTTGCTTTGTGCAGTGCAGCTGTCAGAAATACTCCACATGACTCCTTAATAAACTGTCTATTGCTATCATGGGATAAATCTCACTGTTACATGTTCATGTTGGTCATGATGGTGATGCTTTCTCAGGTGGTGCTTGCTGTATAACCTACAAAAACTGATGACTGACACATCTCTGACTCGTCTTCACTCAAATGTCACAGCAGGTTTACAAACTAGAGGAGTGCTTAGTGCTTTCTAAGCTTCAGACATGATTTTCAACATGGAAAACTCACAAAAATCCCCAAACTGCAATGCATGAGTTAATACAGAATGACAGCAAAGAGTTCGACCTGTTCTGCTGTAACCGACTGACGCCATCAAGAGTTAGTCATGTTCGTGTGTGAACTTCCACATAGAAAATGTTGTTTTTTGAATAACTACTTTAAACCTCTCTTAAAAAAAGCAGCCATCATTATTTTTAAATCAAGCTGTGAAGACTCAAATGAAGATTGCATGTGATCACACCATGAACCCAAAAGTTTTTTTTTACAGTAGTGAGTCTGCACAGGAAAGGACCCCAAGGACATCTCAAACTGTTGATTATATGAGTTCCAGACAAGTTCGGTGTTCAGGACTCTGATAAGAGTTCGGTAAGTATAACACAGAAGAACACAGTCTGTAACTAAAGTCTATACCTTTAAAATTCAGCTGAAAAACACCTCAGCCTTATACCAAAAAGTCAAACTATTCAGAAATATGTCTTCAGCTCCTGATCACGTGGCTTCTGGTGTTGTTTTTTTTCCATGTGAGTGGAGCACCTTTTCCTTCCTGTGCACTATGACCATTAAAATAATGCTGCAACTGTTGACTGTACACACAGTGCATTATTGATGTATATCACACTGGAGACCCTATAGTCAACTGGATTAATGGAGAGGAGCTTCAGTACACAAATTACACTTCATCAATACTTTTATGATAATGGCCTGGCATCGTGAGGTCAGTTATTACGGTAATTATTTCCTCAATATATTTTGTGGGACACGGGCTGATTGAGAACTTTCTCTGGAAGTCAGACACTCATCACCTCGGTTGTTTAGCGTTTCTGCCGCACCACCCGGATCAAGTTGCACCTCTGCAGGCAGACACCAGCTGTCGGTACCTGCACCCAGGTGTACACATGCAAAACTATCCCGTCTTATGTGGGCCTACTTCACTAAAAAACAAAGTGCTCAATCCCAACCAGGATGATGAACTGAGTAAATGTACTACGGAGAAGGACATAGTTTTCAAAACAGTACTGTGTAAATGCAAAATGTTTCTGATACGAAAATGCAAAAACGACACGTTTTCACTTGAGATGTTGTAGTGGGGCCAAACAGAGGGATTATAGACTGGAGGGCACACAGAGACACTGGTGATCAACTTGAGTTACACAAATACAAAAACTTTTTTCTCTATTTCCACACAGCTCCATACAAATTAAAGTCTGTATCAAGCTAATGTTCATGTCATAAAAGTAGATGAACTCTGTGAAGATCACTGAAGACTCACAGAACTGTGATGGAGACCTGAGGATTAGCAGCTGCAACCAGTAGCTTTGCCTGCTCAGTCCGATAGTCTGTTATAATCCAGTGGTGTTGACATTAGGGGTACTGCATATTTACATCTTTAATGATCACAGCCAGAAAACAAAGAAACTCAACTCTTGTGTTCATGTAAGTGCAAACATCTGCAATGTCAAAACTCAGACACTGTTTCCAGAGCCCAACCAATACTCATTAGTATTTTACCACCACAGCCATCAGAAAACAATGTTACTGTCTACTAAAATGCAAAGAAACTGAGAAAAGTTTCAATTATTTCATCCTGAAATTTTCCCCTCTGATTATGGTGAATGATGAGCGTGAAATAAATACAGATTTTATTTAGACTGCTAAATCAAATTCTGATCATTCAAGCGAACTCTGTAATTTCGTCTTGACTGACTTAACAAGTATTATTCAATAATTCAAGCAATTGTATTTTTCCAAAATTCACATGCAAGATTATGAAGTCTGGTACTGTAAATACAGCATGTTGGAGATAATTTGCATCCTACAGTACATGTAAGTTTCTTACTGTCTTAGTGTGTATTGTATTTTAAGCAATACATAATTGCTGCACAGCATTTTCATTTCTTGAGATTCTGTAAATGAATTCCAATGGTGTTGCACTTCAGATTACCTTGCAGTATGTTGGAGGTAACTTACACCACACACCAGGCGTGGCTTTATTTGTTTATTTGCGGGATTAATCATAAATACACGTGTAAATAGTTGCACAGCCTGATTTTTATTTTTATTTTGAACCATTCTGGTCCCCAGTCCACGTGGGGGGCTAGACAGTGGAGATACTAGACGTGACGTCACGAAGGTGCTCACCTTACGTGCTGTAAACACACCGTACGTAAAAATGTACGTACCGACGTACGTTCGCTACCTGCCCGTCGTAACGGTGCAGGAGCAGACGTCACAGCTCACATATGCGAAGTCACACACAAGTGAGTCTCAAATGTAGTAAAACATGACTGTCGGATCCACAAACGTGCAGCAAACCTTTAAAAAGTGTGGAAAACCCGTGATCGCGGTGTAGAGCCGGAGCTAATGTTGGAGCGTGCTCCGTTCACGTTAGCTAGCCACCGCGGCGTCTGACAGCTCGGCGGGAGGAAATACTCACCCGCGTGTCTCACGCCACCATTAAAGTTGTGTTTCAGGGAGCTGCTGGGGACGTTTCGGTGAGCTGTCAGTGATTTTGAAGCCCTGGCTGCAGCATAAAGCGACAGTGTGTCACTCCGGAGCGTCAAGCTAGCAGCCACAGTGTAAAATGGCAGTCCTGCTCAGGCCCGTCCACCCGTCAGCTGTGCGGGGGGTGGGGCCCGGGGCGGGGGGACCTGCAATGTTGTGATACTCCGCTGTGAGCAGGATTTAAATAGCCTCATGAGGCTCGGGATCCTCACATGCAATGCCTGGCTTTATTACCTCACTGTGGTATTTGTTGCACCATCAAACAGGAAGACAGGTCCAGGTGACAGCTCCCTTGGTGGAGGGGTAACGTGGTACGGTCCACAGGCAGGCGTCCCCACAGTCCCTCACACTTAACTTTATTTTTATGTATTTACTTTATTCTACTTCATACTTTACTATCTACTCTTCTATGGAGAGATGCACGTGGATCATCTGAAAAATCAGCTATCAAAACTCTTAAAAACTCGAAATAAAAAAAGAAAAAGAAATAAAACATCTTATTTGCATGGCATATATACACGTTTGAGAAGAAAATAAGACTACATTTTAAAATGCTTGATTTTTTTAGCCTAAAAAGTCGTGAGAAAATTCCATTCAGTCATGGGTAACATGAGTAACTTTTCCAGAAACAGCAGAACTCATTTTGTTTCCAACTGTGGACAAAATTATCAATATGCACATTTTTAGCCTTTCTTGGTGCATCTGGCTGCAGGATGTCAGTCAGTGTTGTGAGATTTTGGGTCCTGACAGAAACAAAGTCAAGAAAAAGACACTGAAATTTTACCATTTTATGAATAAACACTTTGAAATTAAACAATTTCATGAAGTATCCATATATATATATATATATATATATATATATATATATATATATATATATATGTATGTATGATAGTGCTTCTTGAATGTCATGATCTGTTTATGAATACTGAGGCCAAATAAAAGTGTAACGCTTGTTCACAAAATTTCCAATACAACTTGTTGCAATTTATGTGAATTTGGCAGAAAATTGAAGAAAAAGTGAAAACTTTGGGATATTTGCTCCAAACAGTCATGACAACACTTGCTCACTCATGAGCACATCTGTTTCCAGAAATAGCAAGTTGCTCCAGATATTTGAAATTTCTCTTAATTAGTGATAAAACTGCTACAATAATGTTCTAGAGAAAAAAAATCAATGTGATTTAGCAATAATAATATTACATAAGAACAAATAAAATGCTTCTTCTGAAGCCAGCATGTTGGTCAGTGTTCCAGCTGGAAGTAAAGACCGTTTTCTGGTGTTCCTGGTGAAATTGTGTCAGCTGTGAGTGAAAATGAGTTCTTCACTCAGGAGTCTTGTGCACTCTGTTGTAGTGAAATGATGGAAGTGTATTTCAAAAACTGTCGTACTATCAGTTATTCAAACCACTGCTGAGTCATGCTGAAGCATTCTAGGTAGAAAAAATTAAGAATTTAGAAGAAACTTTGAAATAGTGATGAATTTTCATAATGTGTCGTAAGTGTAAGATGATAAACACAAAGTCTGAGGCAATAATTGTATAATTTCGGTACAGATGAAAGAAAAATGCAGACCAATAAACCCATAAAATGGAAGCCAAAGGAAACTCCTTGTGTCCATTTGTCACCAACATTCATTTACTGCAGGTCAGTGATAAAATACAGTCATACAACAAATGTGCCGTACCTGCAAATGTCTTAAAATAGACACATAGGACACATTAACAACAGTAAATCCATTAGATATTGTCCTGTTTGCAGCGTTGACGTCCAGTGAGGAGAGATCACGTCACACTGTCCAGTCCTCTCCCGCCGTCTTGCCTCAGCTCCGTCTTCCTGCTGACAAACTTCCCCCCAGGCCAGCTCTTCTGCACGCTCTGATGCAGGTAGCCGTTGTAGAAATCAGCTGCTGTCAGTCTCTTTTTCAGGAGCACGGCCTTAAACCCCACCCAGCCGTCCTGGAGGATGAAAACTGACTATCAGCATCATAAACATAAAGAACATGGCTATATATCATGACTTCCTGTCCTTGTTCTGCACGTTGGTATAAACACACAAGGCAATTTCTTCATACAGCTTGTATGTACAGTACATCTTTTAACTTCAGGTGGTGTCATTACAGCACAATACAAATTAATATTCAATAGAAGAATTAATACAACAGAGATGTTACGATTTGATGGTTTTCAGTTAGAAAGCAGTAAGTGTGAAACATTCAGATTGGTGGCGTCAAACTCAAATACACAGAGAGCCAAATGAAAGAAGCGGGTGCTGGTTTCATCTTTATAGAAACGCTGGAATGATCTTATCAGCCGCATTCATTTCCTGGGAGTTCACAGCTGCTTCAGAGATATCAGGAGCAGGAAATAATGTTTTCCTAGAGGAGCCTGACTCCTGTGCCGAGTGAATCGGAGTGAGCGTGCAGATCGACACAAAGAGCACAGACTTCAACTCAAGAGCCAAAACGCTGAAGAAATTTAGTGAACTGAAATTTATCACTGCATGAATTCTGTTATGAGCCAAGTAAAGGGCATGTACATTAAATAGTCTGACTAATTCAAATCTAAATCTGTAACTGAGAATATATATAAATACAGATCATTCAACTTCACGATAACACAACTTGTTTGAAAGTTTTCCTGTATTTTTGGCAGAATGAAGTCAGGTTCATCACCTTTCAAATCTCAAGGAAGTGAAAAAAATCCCCCTAATATCAAGTGACCCTACAAAAAAACTGGTCCACAACCCACTTTGGGCCCAGAACCATAGTTTGGGAAACACCGTTATAAAGATTAATGAGGCATCAGTACAGACTGAAGTCAGCTGAATGATGAAAAATCTCATTTCAGATGTATCAAGAATGTCTCCAGACTGAGGCCACAAGACAGGACTTTCACTGAGCTACTTTTCTCTTTTAATGCGTTAAACAAAACAAATATCCGGTGTCCTCATAGTGACTGTAGGCAGCTTGTGGGGTTCAAACTACGGTTCTCTGACCATATCTTGCTGTGTGACCCTTGCAGGAGGTATGAGGAGCGTTTTTTTGGCTCCTTCCAGCCGGCCGTGGAGACAGAGGAATGAACAGAGGGGATCACAGCTCGTTTCCTATCACCCCTGAACAGAGGCCGTTCTGTTCAGTGTCTCCACGCGGTGGATTACTCTTTAATGCGTCTGGATACAAACAGCAGCGTTATTTTAATCCCACTAAAATAACCATTAAAGTCTTTGCGAGCATCGATGTAAACACTGCCAAACGCTGTGGTGGGACAAAAGCAGAAACCCGAGTAAAAAAACAGAGAACCTTTTATTCTCTGGGGATTGGATGAAAATATTTTACTGTAGACAAGGAGTTAAACTCAGACTCTCACTTTAAATGTGAGGATTTGTGCAGCTGTGGCTTGTTGAGTTGATACTTTGTTAAATACATTTTTTTTTAAATAGATAATTTGCAAATCAAAGTGAAAACTGAGAATTTAAAGTCTCTCAATAAAATGCATCAAATCAGTCAGCTTCTTGTATGTCTCAGTGTTTCGTTAATGATGAAAATAAACTCCAGGGAGGCCTTCGATGTCCATGACGTCCTGGTAAACGTCCACTTCCCACATGAGCCATCTTCAGGATAACGCTGGTCACCTCCACTCATCAACACAATCCATAAATCAATCATGAGCTATGAACTCTGACAACAATAAAGCTGCCACCTTCAAAATAAAAGCACGCATTTCATCACAAAAAAAACCCAACTGGGACTGAATTTCAAGAAGAGAATTTGACCAATATTCCTCAACCACAATTTATTTATATTATTGCATTGTAAATATGTTAGTATGTCTAATGTATTCTTCATATTGTTTTTTTTTAATTATGGCTAAATGTAAATATGTATAAATGTTAAATGAATATATATGTAAGAGTCTTTTACTTCTAATTGATGCTGCCTAAAAAACACAAAACAAATTCACTATATGCTGAACATACCGGGAAATAAAAATATTTCTCATTATCACATTTAATTTGGTTGTTAACATGCAACACACACTATGAAAGCAAGTGTGTGAATGTGTGTTCGCCCTGCGGAGGGTTGTTCTCAGCTGAGGTCGGCCATCAAGTTTTGGAGCCTTGCATTGATGTTGTGAGAGGAAGGAGTCGGACTAACCTTACAGCAGACAGCCAGAGTATCGGACTCCTTCTGGTAGCTCACTGAGCCGGGGTCGGGCTTCCTCCTCTCATCTGCAACAACATGGGAGTCAAACATGACCCATCAAGGCGCAGCACGCTGGACGCACTCCAAAAACATCCAGCGTCTCAAAACCAGAGATGTTTATGATGACAGCACTAGTTTGAATGATTCAACAAGATCAATGTAAATGTCTTTGTTCACTTCAGACTGACCCAGCTCCTGTTTGAGTATGTATGTATTGATCTGTTATGCCAAAACGTAATGCGACAGCAGAAAACACTGGATTGTTTCTTGGTGTCAGCCGTCACACAGGATGAGCTGCAGAGCAGCTGTCCTGATCCCTGCTCCCCGTCGCTGCTGCCATTTTCACTTTTCCACTGCTTGATTGAGAAAACATTTTGCTGATCTGTTTTCAGTCCAAGAGTGACAGATGATAATCTGATCGGTTTATCTGAGAATCAGTTCCTTTAAAATAAACTTCACACAGATTGAAATGTCAAAAATAGACTTTGAAATGCACAAACACAGCACATCTGTTTGCTTCATTATAAATAAGTCTATCTATGTTATTATCTTAAATTGTTTTTCAGTTTTTTGTGTTTCACCTCTCAGAACTTTTCCCCATGGTGTCAGTCAGCCAAGAGGAAACAGCACAGACCATTAAAATATTCCAAACACTGTTCACTGTGACTAAAACAGTGATAAAGTGCTACATATTAGTGTTTTATGAGCTCAGAGTGAGATGAAAGAGATATTCTCCAGTTGAACATTGCAAATGCTCATTTAAGAATACTGCTTTCTAAATTACTGCATGTTTTTTTTCTCTTATGTTATCTTTCTATCGTCAACATGTATTTGCACAAATCAAAAAGAATATTTCACTGTTTTTTATTTTTTTATAATTGCTCAAAACCACATGAATGAATGATGAAATAAAGACTCAACGCAATAGCATGTTGAAATGTATTTGCATATTTTACTCACTGAAATATAAATAGAGTAGTCAAAACAGGAAAGTGGAAAAATAATGAAAATAATAAAAAAAAGTGTTTTTTTATGGTTTTTTTTGCTCAGTTTCAGTTCAGTTAGTGACTGTATCAGGAAAATGATCGAAACAGGTTTTCCTGAGACACACACATGCACCTCTATTTAAACTCTGAACAGAAACATGTGGCTGGACTGATAAACACTTCACCCACCTGCCAGTGAAATGTGACATCTTCCCACAAACTCCAGGAGCTTGACGGTCCTCCCGTCCCACGTCGTCCTCAGAGCGATCTGACGACAGACAGAAGGATGATGGGAGTGACGCTACGCTGCTGAAACGCCACAGATCAGCCTTTCACTGCTGCTTACTCGAGATCCGATGGCACGATACAGACGGTCGATCTGATCGCAGGTCTGCTCCTCCCACAACACCCAACTCATGCTTTTAGTGATCTTTGGAGCTGAAGGAGGAGATTAAACAATTAAAGTGAAAACTTCCACTTCCTTTACAGTTTAAATGAATGTTTTCTAGAGTTGAAGCATCCCTACCGAAGGTGGCTCCTGTCTGGCTTTGCTCCCTCCTGTTTTCCATTTTCTCAGAAAGAGTCTTCAGCGTGTCGATAAGCTGTAATAAACTGAACGTTAGTGTCCTCTTTAAGTGACCATCAGATAACTTTCTCCTGCTCTTCATATTCCAGCGGCTCACCAGATGTGCTCCCTTCACGGCCAGGACGGCTCCCAGCTGGTCTGCGGTGCAGCTCTGAGGGACCGGGTGGAGCTCCTGGTTCAGGACGGGGCCCACGTCAAACCTGGACCAGGAAGTCTTTTTCAGTCTCTGATCACACAGACACACTGTCAGCCTGAGGCGTGTCTCCACAGCGTTTACCGGTGGGGGCGGATCTGCATAATGGTGACTCCCGTCACGGCGTCGCCGTGCAGGATGGTGTGGAACACGGGGGCGGGGCCTCTCCACCGGGGCAGCAGGCTGGGGTGCACGTTCAGGATCCCACTGCCATCAGAGATCAGGAGGGTTAGAAAGAGCTTGAAGCACAGCGCTTTCTCCAGGCTACACGGCGGGGAAATGACAAGCACCACCAACTAAAAACAAGTCATCCTCACTGTGGAAACTTTTTGATTAGCGCCTCGTTGAGCAAACAGCCGAACGACACAACCACGCCCACGTCGAACTGTCCGGTCACGTCGTGCAGAGGCCAGCCGTGCAGCGTGAGGCGGTTCTGCTGAGCAAACCGCTTCACCGGGACGCTACCGGGCAGCGTGACCACTTCAAGGGTCTCCACGATCCCCTCATTGGCGTTTCTACAATAGAACACAAAGGTTATCAATGCTGTCACTGAATTCGACAAGTCTGAATTCCAAATAATCACTCAATCCTTTCAAACTGTTCAAATACGAATAAACTAAGATGCTTTTAGAAATCCAGCAGTGCATCTCTGAAATCCTGTGAATCCATAAAGGTTCATAGGACTTTGAATCTAAATCTGTCTGCACGTGTACAACCTTCAGGTGAAGGGTCGTCTAGTGGAGAGTCGTGTGTTATTCAAATTATGTTATGCAAGAGAAAGCAATGTGTAACTATGTCTGTACTGCTTTGCCATTCATACCTATTTCACTACTTAGCAAAAGCAATCAATAAGGTGGTTACAATTAATTCATTTCAGTTTGATTTATATAGCAGCAAAAAAGCACAGTCATTTCTAGACACTTTTACAGAGAAAACCCAACAATTCCTTGTCATGGTTTCTTTATCTTTGCTGAAATCTCTCAATATTCCTCACAGTCACCGTCTTTATAAGAAGCTTTTTGAAGCAACCAGTGACCTCTGGCAGGTTTTCACTCTCAAACATAAAGCATCTTCTAAACACTTTATATAAAAGTGCATCAGTCTTATCCTGGGATGCATGTCCATAGCTGAATGGTCTAATACGTTTTAATCAGTGTACAGATTGCAACTCCTACACTACACGCCTGTTTATTGGTTTGTCACTAGTTGTCTGAAGTAAATTCAGCTGTTCTTCTCTCATCAGACTGACACATCCGATGCTATTTGAAAGCAACAGTAGGAATAATATCATCCACAGGTAAAAGTGACTAAAACCTTTCAGTTTTCAGTATCTCCACTGCTTTCAGCCTTATGAATGACACCGTACCAACTTTCCTTGTAACCAGGAAGTCCTCCAGCTCACCTGCTGGAGGTGAGCAGCTTCAGAGACTCCACGGCGAACTCATCCGAGCCGAAGAAAAGGAGCCTCCAGGGAGGTCTGGATGAAGACATCCGTGAGCAGAGCCGCTTGGTGGAGCTCCTCCACCTCCAGCTGGGCGGCTGCAGGAGGTGAGGCATTCTCAGACACGCTCCCGCCGTCCTCCCCGCTGACCACCACATGCTGCAGCGGGCTGCTGAGTGTGTCTGAACACCGTGAGCGAGTCCGCAGTCACCGGGCTGTCAGTGCTGCGGGGAGCAGGCTGTCTGGGGCTGTAGAGCCTGTCTCCTCTCCATGGTGCCCAGACAGGGCGCCGCCATCTTTACTAGCGACTTCCGTCTTCTTCGTGGGAACTGAACACGAAAAACGATCTGCTGCCACCGTCAGGACAAGTTTGGTACTATAACTGTAATGATAATAATAATAATAATAATAATAATAATAATAATAATAATAATAATAATAATGATAATGATAATAATCATACTGACAATACTGATAATACTAATAATAATAATAATAATAATAATAATAATAATAATAATAATAATAATAATAATACTGATAATAATAATAATAATAATAATAATAATAATAATAATAATAATAATAATTATTATTATTATTATTATTATTATTATAATAATACACACAGTTTCCAATATTCTGTAATGATGAGTCCTTTTCTCTGATGAGAAACTCTTGGAGTTTTTAATTTTGTCCATTGATCCCTTGAAACTGTATTGTACCCAGTACAGGGTTGTCTATCAACCTCCCGATTGATAGACGACCGCTCTCCCAACTGAACCACAGCCGCCCCTTTATGTATGCTGCAGACAGGATGTTCACATTCAACACAACCATACTGTCACAGTATTTTAACACTGTTAAAATCTACTTTTTTCAACAAACAATACGTTTTTAATGTGACACTTTAAATTTGAGACACAAGTTATTTAAATGCAGACTTGCCTATTTTTAAGACTTTTCAAACCTTACGCCCCTTAAAATCAAGAGGACTTTACGACCCCCCTGAGGAACCAGCTGAGTTGATTCATCTGGTTAGAATACTCACTTTATACCTCCATTAGAAGTTTATCAACCATGCCTCACTCGTAGGAGGCCATGAAAGGTTATATCTCTGTTTTGATCTGGGAGTGACTTGCTGTCTCCCCCTGGAAAAGCTGGGAGAAGATGAAGAGGACAGAGATGTCTGGGGTTATTTACTCTCTATACTGTCACCATGAGTCCAAATGGAAGAGGGAAGGAAGATTATGACTGGATGGATGATTTCTACATTTTAATGAAATTTTTCACTGCTTTACCTTCCAGTTATTCCTTTTTTGTCTAATTTTGATACAAAAATTCTGGATTTGTTGCTGAATGAAAAAAATCATGACTTTTTTTTAAATTATTTTTAGCAGAAAACGGTTACTTCTACAGGCTCCTAAATCTAATTTGTGCAGTGTGGAGCAGTGATGCTTTTTCACCAGTAGAGGGCAGCAACCAGACAGACCGAGGACAGCCTACCGGAAATAGCCAGAGAAGAAGTACGAGCGGAAGTAAACACTTCCGGAATCAGACCTGATCCGAGCGGAGTTAAGCTGAGACTTTCTTTTAAACTGTGAGATTCTAAAGGATTAAAAAGGATTCAGAAGTGAAGAGGAGACGCTATGGCGACTACTATCAGCACCCAGAGAGGACAGGTAACCCGCTGCGTGTTCGCTTTGTTGTGACAGAGGATAAAGAACATCTGGCACCAGAATCTGACATGTAAACACAGCTGCTCAGTGCTCGGACATAGCTGGTGTTAGTTATTAAACGACGGCACAGCGTGGCTCAAAGCAGCGCTGACACTCTTACGCAATGAGGAATTAACAGTCGGATCCTCGTTTGCACTGGAATAGTGGAAGACGTGGCCCTGAAATCATGTCAGCTATTTTAACTGATAACATTAAACTGTCAATATGTTCACCCACACTGACCTAAATACCGTAAGCTGTGTGTCGTCCATGTTTTGTGTGTGTTTTGTACATTCTCTTATATTCCTCCTTCATCCATGCAAAAGGGCCATCCACCTGTTATGGATCAAAAGTTTGGGATTTTTGGGTGAAATTTCAGGAAGAACCTAACGTGCACTATAATCTTTACAGGTGAACTGAATGTAATCTTCTCTAAGCTTTTGAGTGTCAATATTCCTGTGCTTGCTGTTCTTTAACAAGGAGCTTAAAGGCAAAGTTCACATCAAGTATTTAATCCATGAATGGAATGTAAATGTCTTGGCTCAGTAAGAATTTGTATGAAACAGTCTTCTTCATCATGTGTTCACATTTTGACATCATGAGATCAAGACCATTCCTAAGAATTGATCGACAGTGCCTCACCACTGAAGAATTCACATGGGATGTCATGGGACAAAGAGTCCACTGAGCTCAGAGTGTCTCAGAGTGCCTTCAGCAGGGATGATGTGGACGAGTCACAGAAAGACAGAGTCATGAGCATCCTTTGCCCACATCCCACACTGATGGCTGCTTCATGGTGAACAGTGGAACCAGATGATGAATGTCAGAAATGAGCAGAAATTATGTTGAAGACGTCGAAGAGTGTGCTCTGCATCAGCCACTGCTGTCACCGGACGAGCCTCTGGTGGTGGATGTGTTACAGTGTGAACTACCTGAAGAACATTATTGATCCAGTCAGTCAGCTTCTGCATGAACACAGGCTACAGTTCTTCTTCATGAGCAACATGCTCCAGCTCATGGAGGTGGCATCATCATGAGTGAATGGCTGCTGGAGACTGGAGAAGCTCAGATGGTGGCACCTGTACTTTCTCCAGATCTGAAGCTATAAAAACCTATGGGATCAGCTGAGTCGCTGAGTCTCATAACTCTGAATCCAGAACCTCAATGACCTGAGGGTCCTTCAAGAAGAGTCTGACACCATGTTTCTGCAGAAAACTAGTCCACATGTGAACAGCAGGAGACATTATTGACAAGTTATTGACACATAAACATTTACAGTTGTGGTTTCCTCTGCACTGTTGTTGGCTTTTGTTTCAGTAATTCGTTTGAGATGAGGAAATCACCACTGATGCTTCTACTTGAATGCCCTAATTTCATGATATATAAGACCACTGCAGCATGAGCTTTGGACATTTTCCATAAATTTCACTCAAAAGCCAAATATGTCCAACATTTAGTGACTAGTACATCGTGACAGATCTCCAATATTCCTGTTCTCTTCCTTCATCCCATCCTGTGTGTTGACAGGTGTACATCGGGGAGCTTCCCCAGGACTTCCTGAGGATCACTCCCACCCAGCAGCAGCAGCAGGTCCAGCTGGACGCTCAGGCGGCTCGCCAGCTGCAATACGGCGGCGCCATCGGCACGGTGGGACGGCTCAGCATCACGGTGGTCCAGGTAAATGCCACTCGGCTAACAGGAAATAAAGCAGCGCTGCAAGCGTCACATGAATCATCTCTGGAGGAAAACGGATCGCAGCAGCTTCTTTCCTGCTCTCCAGGCCAAGCTGGCCAAGAACTACGGCATGACCCGGATGGATCCGTACTGCAGGATCAGGCTGGGATACGCCGTCTACGAGACGCCGACTGCTCACAACGGAGCCAAGAATCCTCGCTGGAACAAAGTGATCCAGTGCACGGTGCCTCCCGGCGTGGACTCCTTCTACCTGGAGATCTTTGACGAGGTGAGGAGGCCTGTGTGGTGTTCCCGCCCAGTCCACTGATCACACTAGGCACAGCCCAGCACAGGACGAGTTCTCTGAACCGTCTGCTTATTTGATACTACTGCAGAGATGCTAAATCAATAAAACAATTCAGTAATGGGAAAAAGTATGTAGAAGCACTGAAATGTCTTACTTTCGTACAGAAATCACTCATCAGTGATCAGATTAGCAAAAAAACACATAAATCAAAATTGTTTTCACTCAGTGTATTTTAATGTTTAAAGTATTTAGAATGTCCAGTGAGATTAAAAATCTTAGTTTGATTAAATATCTAAGTTCGTGATATATGCCAGATTCAAATAACATAATTTACATTTCCTTCTGTGATGTGAAAATAACACAAAAGTTCATTTCTGTCTTGTAAGACTGGATAATCTTGTTTCTTTCAAATGTTTAACTACTTTTTAAACAGCAAGTACTCTTTCGTTTGTTGTTTTATCTGAGGACAATAAAACAAACTTTAACTTAAAGACTCAGATTGCTCTCAATGTTTAAATCGCTCCTTTTCCTGTAATGAAAGACTTAAAATGATCGTGGAAATGAAAAGTTAGCACGATGTTGTCTCCGTCCGTGCGTGCGTGCGTGCGTGCGTGTGTCTGTGTGTGTGCGTGTGTGTGTGCAGAGGGCGTTCTCAATGGATGACCGGATAGCGTGGACTCATGTGACCATCCCTGAAGGTCTGAGGGACGGCAGCGTGGTGGATGAGTGGTTCACCCTCAGCGGCCGGCAGGGCGACGACAAGGAGGGCATGATCAACCTGGTCATGTCGTTTGCTGTGAGTGTGAGATACACACACACACACACACACACACACACACACACACACACACACACACACACACACACACTCTCACTCTTTTCTTGATATCAGTTGAAAATGTGTTGCAGTCAGCCGCCATCTGAACACACCTCAGCCTGTGGCAGGACCGTCTTCAACATCTATGATGAACTTTCAGTATTCTGACTCATGTTTCTATTAGTGTGCATGTGTGTGTGCATGTGTGGTGAAGCAGCATGCGGAGGAATTTGTAACACTGAAATGTAAATCTTGTCCCTGTGTGTGTGTGTGTGTGTGTGTGTGTGTGTGTGTGTGTGTGTGTGTGTGTGTGTGTGTGTGTGTGTGTGTGTGTGTGTGTGTGTGTGTGTGTCAGTCGTTACCTGCAGGGATGATGACCCAGCCTGTCGTCCTCATGCCATCTGTGTATCAGCAAGGAGTCGGATACGTGCCCATTGCAGGTCAGAAACACACACACACCACACACACACACACACACACACACACAGTTCTGCTGGCGTGCAGTGGCGTGATCCGGGTGTCTGTGCCTTCAGGAGTGCCTGCAGTCTACAACCAGGGCATGGTTCCCATGACGATGCCGGCCGGCATGCCGGCCATGGGGGGCCAGGGGCCCGTGTGCAGCGAGGAGGACCTGAAGGCCCTGCAGGACATGTTCCCCAACCTGGACAAGGAGGTGGTCCGCACCGTGCTGGACGCCCAGCAGGGCAACAAGGACGCCGCCATCAACTCCCTGCTGCAGATGGCAGAGGAGCTCTAAACACACACACACGCACACACACTCACTCACACACACAGGAAGAAAATCATGGCCCCTGCTCTCAGACTGAAGACCCCCTCATACACAAACACGCACACACACACACACAGTCTTGGCCCCTACTAGCTGCCCCTGCTGGCGTCCTCTCCCGGAGCGCCAGGATCCTTCACTCTGGTCTTAATCGTCACGTTGATGTTTTGTGTCGCAGAAAAAGACTCAAACCAAACATGGAATCGGCCTCCAGGCGTTATCGCATTCTGCTGTCGTCATGGTAACCCAGCCCGCACCCCGATCCCAAAGTTCGATTTGCACTTGTTGGAGCTGCGGCGCGCCCGTTTTCCATTCCTGTTGGTGTTTTTTTGTGTGTGAGTGTGTATTTCGTAGGTTTTGTAGGACGTTGCAGTGAAATGTTTCGTAGCTGTAAAACTGTTCATTTCACCCAGAATCAAAAAGAATCGTTAAGGATGTTTTAAAGTAGGTAAACATTTATGACGGGATGAGGAATGAATGAATGAATGAAAGCTTCAGCTTAACACTGCATCCTTTCACTGTTTTTCCTAAATATTTGCACAGAGTTCTGTTTCAGAGTAAGCGAGCTAAATTGCTAACGTTGCTAATCTTTAGTTGAGCAAAGGTCTGAGACGTCCGCAGACTTCACGGTTTCTCTTCAGCCTCTTGAATTTTAGTGATTTCATGCTTCAGTCTTTCAAACAGCAGCTTTTTAGCGCACGACTACGTTAGTCTTCTCCCCAGGTTCAGTATTCTAACATTCTGCTCACACCACTGAGGTTTTGTTGCTAACGTGCTGCCTGCCAAAGGTCTGGCGTCGAGGAGACGCCGTCTGGCCGTGACTTCCACACCATCCACGTGTTTGGAGACGTCGGGCGCCATCCGGCACAGTTGTTCTTTTGATTCACGACACGGTGTCTTTAAGCCAGAGCACTTTCTGCTGAAGCTCCATTTGCAGGTTTTAAACTGTTTTATTTATTGATGCTTTTAAGCCACAAGGCGAGAACAAAGAGTGTGGGTGTCCATTCCTTTTCATGACACGCTGAAATACACTGACCAAAACTGGAAATGCTCCAAGTCCTCGTTTCTTCTGTTTGGTAATGACTTCTCTTCGGTATGACTGTGGACTTATGCATATTGTGGATCAGGTAATGTAAAGTTGAGTTTAATCCAGGATGTGATTTAAAAAGACTCTCTTTGGTGTTTGTCCAACATTTCCTCATAAAAATCACAGTAAAACTAGAATACAGTGTTACCAGGACATCGCCTTGTGGAATGCCCCAAAATAGTCAATAAAAAATGTAACAGACCTGTAATTTTCATGTTATCCTCTAATTTGTTTAACCATCAAACTCAGAATCAGTTCTCCTGAGATGTTATCAGATCACAGATGTTACAGTGTGGAGAACCTCGTGCTTCCAGAAGCAGAACACGGCACAGAATAACCTGCTCAGTTTTACAAAATACGGTGATGAAGCTGAAACTGTTTTTCAGCTTTTTTCTCTGTTTTTCAGAGACCGAAGCAGAATTCTCCCCTCCGGATGAAAACAGTCATCAGGATTCAGTTTCTGTCGGTC
This sequence comes from Salarias fasciatus, assembly GCF_902148845.1. NCBI lineage: Eukaryota > Metazoa > Chordata > Actinopteri > Blenniiformes > Blenniidae > Salarias > Salarias fasciatus. The sequence continues at coordinate 5,845,894 of NC_043745.1, forward strand.
TTCAGTCAAACTGTCTTAAAACATGATGGAAACAAAAACCAAGAAGAATCTTCCAGATTTTATAATGAATGATAATAACACGGTTTAGTTTTGATGTGGTGCTACATGTCTATATACATTAGCAACTCCTTCAAGCTCGGGTCCTCCACCATAGGTTTGGGAACTGGACAGTCCTGCAGGAGCTTAGCTGTTTCAGGGGCTTCCTGTCACCGTCTGCTCCTGGAGTCTTGTCTAGTGTGATCCACCCGGCCTGTCCTTGTGCAGCCACGATCAGAGCCTCTGTGCTCTTTCAGTCCTGCCTTTTCCAGCCACTGGTATGTTCTCTCTACGTCAGCCACTTCTTCAATTGGTTGGTGATACATGCCGTGTCGGGGTTTGTCTTATATGATCCCACCACTGGCTCCTCTTTCTCACGGGGTTTCTCTTGTCTGAAGCTTTCACTTAACAGATGTTCATTGGGGCCATTTTCTGGATGTATTCTGGAGGTATGACGTTTCCTCCTCGATGGTGGCTTTGACGCTCACCAGTGCTCGGCCTCCCTCACTGCGCTTCGTGTACAACTTCAGTTTGGGTGGAACCCGCCGTGCGTTTCAGACATTTTTAGGTGAAAATCAACAAAATTCGAAGAGCACAAAGTTAAAAGTGTGATGCTGACAGTGTGTTTACGATTTATAGGTAAATGTTCTCTGACTTTTTTCCTTTCTGTTCTCTCACCTTGCAGTATTTTGCTGGTTGGGTTTAACATCTGAGTCCAGTCTGTGCTGGTTGATTGGTGTATTGTGGAAATGTGTGAACAACAAGATATTCCATTTGAAGTCCGTCAATCCCACAAAAACCTCAGAATCAGGTGCTTAAATTGCAGAAACACTTTATTTAAAGGACTGACTATGTAATCACAAGACAAGAAAAGTATTGATCACAGCAGTATGTGTTTGTACGTACATGAAACACATGTTGGGATATTAAAACGAAAAAAGAAAGGTTGAGCTGAATCAAAGAGAGCGATCAGCGTTTGCGGTCCACACAATCGGCCCTGCGGCAGCTGCACGATTCCACGAAGGTGTACGTGTAGTTGATCTTGGAGCCGTCGGCACAGATCAGTTCCACCTGCTTCTCGCTGGTGTTCTCCTCCTGGCAACACTCACATTTGTGCATGATGGTGTTGGCTGCTGCTGAGTACCTGCACGCACACACACACACACACCACAGCTCTTATGGACTGCACTGACTTGGAAACAAATCATTTAGTGAAAGCTTCGAGGAGCTAATGCAGATAGATGGTGTATAAATATAAAACTGATTCATGGCTGCATTGAAGATGAATGAAACAGATACTGACTTGGAGGAGCTTCCACAGTGTCCGGTGCAGGACGCGATGCTGACCGGCACCGTGCTCTTACAGTCCTTCACCTCGATCACCGTCGACTTCGTCATCCTCTCACAGACGCTGCGGATCTTACCTGGAACACATGGCAGCTGTTACCGACGGTGTGTGTCCCGCGCTGCAGTTGTGTGTGTGTGTGAGCTTACAGCTTTTGCAGCATCCCGCAGCATCAGTGGTCTCTGTGCCCTGGAGGAGGAAGACAGCACGTCAGACAGGAAGTGAGGAGCTCAGGGTCACGATCACCGAGGGCCCAGCCAACTCACCGGCTCACAGTCCAGGGGGTTGAAAGTACTGCAGGTCTGAGTCGTTTTCACCGTGACGAACTGTCCGTCCTTCTTCTCGCACTGGTAGGACGCGCAGGGCTCATCGGGGTACTGGTAGACATCGCCCACCTGTGAGAACACAAGACGAGGAGGTATCATGAGGGAAATGCAGGTCTGAATCCAGGAAGGTCTGAATATATTTGATGACTAGACTCAGTTCATGTGAACAGACTCCCAAGTTTTAAAAATTATACTTTTGTTGTGTTTCTGTTTTTTTGTTTGTTTTTTGGAGGAAATTACATTAATTTCCCATAAAATAATTCACTTTTTTAAATTTTTAAGCAGATCAAGCATCAATTTACACATAGAAATATAATGATTAATACCACTGGGACCACTAGATGTCACTGTATGACAACAGAAAGCTGCTACAGAAAAAATAAACCCTCCATTTGACCACTATGTAATGTGGCCAGAAGGAAAAAGCTAAACTGCAGAATAAAAAGTAATACTGACAAAACAGCAGCAGGAAACCGAAATCGAGCAACAGAGAGGATTCAGAGTAACTGAGAAGCTTGAAAAGGTGAGAAGCAGAGAGTTTCTGAGATGAAGAAAAAAAGGAAAAATATAAAGCTAAATGCTAACAGCCATGTAGTTCTGTCTGTTCATGGAAGTATAAATGTGACTTATTTATGTATTTTCCCCTCACATTTTTGGTCAGTTTTGACCTATACTCAGGTGTGAGTTAGCTGTATTTCCTGTCTCATTATTTCAAGGAAATCACATCACTCAGGTCTGATGGTGTTTTTCGTTTCATTATCCTGGAAAGTAGCCTGAACCACATTGAGGCAAAGTGACGGAGGACGACCTGAAGCACAACTGTCTCATCTACAAAAGCCATGTAAGTATGAAAAGATAATAGGAAATGGACAATGGCAGCAGTGATGTGTGACAATGGGAGGAATATAAAGACACATGTTATGAAAACATCCACGTCATAGCATATTACGTGTTTGATCTTATCACTTATGTCTTAATAATAAATAAAACAATAATAAAATAATTAATAATAAAATAATAATAATCAAAAATGAATAATTAATTAGTTAATTCCATTAACTCAAGAATATAATGAGAAAAAAATGAGCTTCTTGAAACATGATTCCAAAACTTGACAGGTCTTTAGTGCAACTTGTCTTTCATGCTTCATTTCAAATTCTTTCAATGTACCGCACTTTTCCACATTTAAGCTCTTTTATCTGTGCTGGCGTTATAACCAGGTGTGTTCAAGTATGTCATATCTTCAGGGAAATCCGCCCTCCTGATAGTAAACACACAAACCTTTTTAAAAGAAGAAGTTGGATTTTGAGCAAGCTTCTTCCAATAAAACAGGCCAGAGAAAAAAACTAATTAATCCATACAAACCTTGATGATCACTGTCTTGTTGCTTGGTGAAGTATAAACGCAGCTTGTCTGAACACAAGTCCCACAACACTTATCAGGTGAAGTCTGGTATTCATGACCCTGGGAATCAAGGACACAGAAACATTAAGAAAACCAGAAGAGTGCTCGCCAGCAGGCGGAGATTTATCTGCTGTCCGTTGTGTGAAACTCTTGAAATCACAATATTACATTATTTTATTTTAGTTTATCTCGATCAATGTTCAACAAGCTTTGAAAATTGCTGACTGGAATTTGTCGGGGAGGGTCGTGTGTTTTCTCTCTCCATGATTCAGAACAGAAACACTTGGTGAATTTTTGTCTCTAAATTGATTGCATGCGTTGATGGGTGTGTGTGGTTGTCCTGTGATGAGCTGACAGCCTGCTTTTCCCCAACAGCCAGCTGACACCTTGTAGAGACCGGGTCAGAATTCTGCTTTCATTAAATTGTGTGTGTGTGTGTGTGTGTGTGTGTGTGTGTGTGTGTGTGTGTGTGTGTGTGTGTGTGTGTGTCTGTCTGTCTGTGTGTGTGTGTGTGTCTGTGTGTGTGTTGGCTTACAGCAGGACATTCTTTGTTGCACACTCTTGGTTTGCAGACGATGATGTTGAGTTTGGTGGCAGGATCCACTTTGGGGCTGCAGTAACAGTCGTGGCAGGCCGGCAGTTTCCCTCCTGTTGTTGGTGTGTATGTTGTTCGTCCAGGCTGTCCTCCTCCGACTGTTGTTTGTCCAGGCTGTCCTCCTCCGACTGTTGTTTGTCCAGGCTGTCCTCCTCCGACTGTTGTTTGTCCAGGTGTTGGTCCTCCAACTGTTGTTCCTTCAGGTTGTCCTCCTTCGAATGTTGTTTGTGAAGGTTGTCCTCCTTCGACTGTTGTTCCTTCAGGTTGTCCTCCTCCGACTGTTGTTTGTCCAGGCTGTCCTCCTCCGACTGTTGTTTGTCCAGGTGTTGGTCCTCCAACTGTTGTTCCTTCAGGTTGTCCTCCTTCGAATGTTGTTTGTGAAGGTTGTCCTCCTTCGACTGTTGTTCCTTCAGGTTGTCCTCCTCCGACTGTTGTTTGTCCAGGCTGTCCTCCTCCGACTGTTGTTTGTCCAGGTGTTGGTCCTCCAACTGTTGTTCCTTCAGGTTGTCCTCCTTCGAATGTTGTTTGTGAAGGTTGTCCTCCTTCGACTGTTGTTCCTTCAGGTTGTCCTCCTCCGACTGTTGTTTGTCCAGGCTGTCCTCCTCCGACTGTTGTTTGTCCAGGTGTTGGTCCTCCTCCAGCTGTTGTCTGCCCGGGTTGTGTTGCTCCAGGTGTTGTTCCATACCCCTCAGGTCTGTCTGGTGTTGGTATCTTCTCATTAACCTGCGGAAACACATGTTGCACAATATTGCTCTCGCGCATTGATTCTTTATGCTGAGGAAGTTTTCCCATTAATTAATTAATTAATTAATTAATTAATTTCCATCATGAATTAGTGCAAACCAGGAAGCATGCAAGTGAAACGGAGTGTAACAGGTATCAGAGACTTTGTTCACTAAGAGTTTGAACTGCACTCACCTGGAACTCGGTCATGTCACCGACACATACACCTTTAGGATCTGGAGAAATCAAAAGGAGATTCTAGTTGGATTAATCAGTAACTCCTTCCTTTACTAGAACTCTAAAGTTAGTTATGGTGTTCCACGGGGTTCAATATTGGGACCCATTCTTTTCGCTTGGCTAGTTGGTAATGATGCATATTCTTACAAATGCACACCAGTACTGTTCAATCACTGTGCAGGTGACTCCCTGCTCCATTCAGCTTTAAAAATCTGATAAAACCGCTCTATAAATGCAAACTATGTCTGAAAGCAATGACAATCTGGATGATTTGCGATGTTCTACCTCTGATCATGTCTGCTACAATATGATGACGCTACAATCCATCGGATTACACAGCTCAGCATGACACCCTGCAGGTCAGGAGCTTTAACAGGCCTACAGATCGGTCACATACCACACGTGTAGACTGGACAGCAGGTGGTTTGAGTGATTGTGAGGGCGAAGCCCAGCGGGCAGGTGATGGCAGTTGGACACATAGTTACATTACATTCTGTGGGAAACAGATATGACACTTTATTAGTATTGTCTGTGGAAGTGGATGCAGATTAACTGAAAGACCCTGCTGATACAGGTCAGTGTGATCACCGAGCTGAAACACACATATGTCTGATCTGCGCTTCTCTTTCATCACATATACTCTGCGTCGCAAAAAGGAAAGTAAAATTCAAATTCAAAGATCAGAATATAGTGTTCACCACAACAGGTGTAGAGTTCTGACTCACTGACCACATGTTTGTACGGGGCAGCAATCCTCTGTTTTGTTGACCAGCTGATAACCAGGCTTGCTGCAGTCGGGGGAAGGTTTCAATATACACTCCACTGGCCGACACACCACGCTCATGCTGTCCCTGTTGCATTCGCACACGCGGCAGCCGCTTCTCCATGTCTCGCCCAGCTGGTTAACAGAGAGAATGCGTTGGACACACGGCTCATGTTTTGGAAGTGTATAGAAAGATATCAGTCCGAGTTCTCACTTGTTTGGGTTCTCCTTCAGGCCCAACACAGTCTAAAATACAAACACAAGTGCTTGTAAATGGAAATACTAGAGGTTTTTATTATAAAGAAAAATTGAGCTTCTGAATTCAGTCTTACCACAGGAGGCCACACATGTGTTGTGGACTGTGTTAAACAGGACGGTGCCTTCAGAGCAGAAGCAGCCCTCCTTGGTGTTTCTGTTGCTTACTGTGTCGTTTTCCTTGAATTTCTCATTGTACCTGATGAAAGAAATGCATTTATTATTATCGTTGTTGTTTATAAGAGAAAAGTTAAGGAACTTCACATCAACTGAAACCGCTGTTTGGATTTCAGACTAAAACAACAGATCAGGGACGTGAAACTAAAGATGAATAAATGAAACCATGTGGCACTGTTCAGACGTTCACCTGTTGTTGCATGTGGGCTCTACAGACGGTCCACAGGCCTTGTACACTTTATCACTGGGACATTTGTGTTCTATAAGGCAAAAATGAAATCATATACACTTTGTAATGAATCTAACAGCTGTAGGATCACAGCAGGCTGTTAGCTGTGTTCACTGACCACACAGCCCGTTGGTGCTGTTCCTCCAGTCAATGCAGACTCCTGCGTTGGAGCACTGGGTGGCGTAAGCCTCCAGGCTGGAGCACGTGTCATTTCCACCGTTACAAACGTCCGATGTGCACATTTTCACGTACGTTCCCGGAGCCACGGCCGTGTGGCACGGCTTGAATAAACTATGGAGGAGATAAGAGTGTGTCAGTTACACAGATCCCAGTGACAGGGAAGAAGAAAACATCTTTCATAGTGAGAATACATGAAATAAGTTGTCAAAAGGCAAATAGTTTTAGTAGAGGTGCTGTAAAGTTCTGCAATTCTGATAGAAACATGAACAAAGAGTTAATATCAAATACAATCAAATTAAAGTTATGATAAAAACAGTGTGTAAAGTGTAACAGTTCTAACAGTTTTAGTGCATATATTAACAATTATGTCACTCTTAAAATACTGCAGTGGCTGCAGCAGGATCTGAAGATCCCATATCGGCCTCCACAGCCACGCCCGAAGCTGTAGCTCCCTGACCGAAGACCCACGGCACAAAACCCCCCCCATGATCTTTCGAGATCGATGAAGCCAACAAAATTTGACCTTCTTCTTTGCAATTTTCTCCATGTGGACCATGAGCCACCAGTTTCCCATGCCCGATCAAAGTAGTACAAGAAAAGCTATGATTTTTATTTTCTACAGATCCCAAAATCTATTAATAAACATATCTTATAATGTGAAAATATGAGGAAGTCCCAGATTAAACCCAAAATGACTTTAGCTGGAGCACTGAGGGCCTCGGAGTGGCTTTAATCTTTAATCCAGGATTTAACAACTTTTTAGACTGCTGAAACTCCGAACATAGGATGAATTTGGAGCGAACAAAGTTAAATACTATGTTTTTGGCCTTCTGAGATCTATATGACGTGACTGAAAAATAGCATAATATGTCCCCTTTAACCTGACCTGTTCCCTGTTTAACTAAATGTAATATATTAAAAAACAGAGATCTAATAACATCTGATATGTTTATTCTGCTTCTTTTTACTAATAAGTCATATTTTATATTTTAACAGACTGTATTCTTGGGCCTGATGCTCAATGATAAACCAACATTTCGAGAAGCTTAAACTTAGCTTTAATATTAGAAATACTTAAATATGTGTGAATTTTAGTGAATTTTATACCACTGTGGAGGAAATGCTGGGTGGTTTCTCTGACCTGCTGGTGAGGATGTCACAGATGGCAGGTTTGCAAGGTGCCTTTGGTGTTGTGGAGGCCGTGGGCGGGACGGTGCTGATGGGTGGAGAGGTGGTGGTGGAGATGCACTGACTGTCAGGAACCTCCCACTGGGATGCAGATTCAGAGCACTTCACCAACTGTCCGTTCGGAGAGCGGCACTCGTTGGTCTGGGAGTTGTCACAAGTGCCTGGAAAAAAGAAGTGGGTATTTTGGATATTTTTATATGCAAGAAGTGAGGACAAGCCTTTTTGTCTTTACTGTCACCTCATAATGACATCCAAGGTCGGATTAACTGTTACATATTTATTAAAGTTAAGGGATTGGAGTCACTGGGTAGTGTTGACCTGAAAAGCAGGCGCTGTTGTTCTGACTCACCACACTGTCCCTCTGTGTTTCCTTTAAAGAGAGAAGAGGGGACTTCGATGTTGAAGGAGGAGCACCCATAGCTCACTGTTGTTTCGATGGCGGCGATCTTTAAGGTTACTACCATATCTGTAGCAGTGATGACCACGTCAGAGTTCGAAAAGGCCGGGATGATGACATTGTTATTGAGCTTCACCTGTATGAGAGGGAATTGGGGAAGAGTAGAAATTGAGAACAACACAAGATGCACCATCAGATGTTCTGGCACGGTGTGAGCCTGAACAGGATAACGATGGATGGATGGATGAATGGATGCAAAAGTCACAATTGTTGGTTATTGTTTTATGAGTAATCTTGTTTCATCACAATGGTTTCATGCTCTTTCTGGATTACCTTGTTCTCTTGTACTACCATTTGCACCAAGCCTAACCACTATGTGCTCTTTTATTTGACTAATACATGTGGGTTAGCAGCGTACTTGACCTGCAGTGGCTTCCTGCAGTAAAACAAGTAAATCGGGTTTAATAATCAGCATGTAGTGTGCTTATGACTGCAACATCCACTTCTGGTGTCGATCGGCTATGTAACCGGAATTAAAGGAGTGACCTCAAGACTTGGGAATCGTGACTACAGGTAGGTTTACAGCCCTCTGAACTCTGTAGAACTCTGTAGGTGGGAGCATTTGCATGATTCACCAATCAGTAAGGTCAGTTACATTGCACTGAATCATACATCGCACCTTTAAGCAAACGCTCTCGGAAGCAACTGACATCCTGTGTAAGACAAAAATAAGTGTTTTTTGTTTTTTTTGTTACTTACCACATTTCTTTCTGCTCCTGAAGTCCTCACCCGCGTGAACAAAATGTTATTGTTCTTGTAAATAATATTGATGGACTGTGGGCAGAATGTGGTGTCTGAAAGGTCACAGTTATTATTCAAGATGATAGTCAGGTTGTATTTTGTTTGAATCTCCTTGACCAGGTAGTAGGAGCACTTCTTGTGGAAGCTGTATGTTTTCCCATCAAATGTGTTGTAATTAGATCTACCCCAGACGTTGCACACACCTGTAAGATAAAGAAAAATACAAGAAGTTATGGGTACAATTTTAACTATTTGCACCTCTAAGACTTGCCACAGTAATAATCCAACTGCCTAATATGGATTTACATGCACTTACATACAGCTTTTTTTGCGTCATGTTTGCAACCAGCTGGCACTCTCTCTCTGAATTTTGTTGCATGCACACCACTGGTAACCTTCAGTAAGTATTTCTTTCTCAATTTCAGTATGACTGTAGCATATTAACAGAAATCCTCTGCAGTTTAGAAAAGAAAACTAACTTACAAGGACATTTGTATTGAAAACAACATCCATCATCATCGTACACCTTGACAGGTTGTCTTCCATTGGCACAGATGGGCTTTTCAGCAGAGGCACATGGAACGTCTGTCACTGTGACGTTTCCGTTGGAGCATGTGTATTTCTTGCAGAATGCATCCTTCCAGGTTTCTCCGTTCTAAACAATTAGATGTGGATGCAGTCAGTTTAACAGAAAATCACAGAGATGCAAAGTTTTAGAATACGGGTACTTTTTTCATCAATTTCACTGCAGTTGCATTTACCAAATACGTTTCCATCAACATTAAATAACTGTCACCATAGAGTTTTCTTCTCTTCTTTTGGAACCTCGATTAAAAAAAACAAACAAAAAAACCCCACACATCTGCTGTTCAGTCACCTTTCTCAGGGGAGACTGATCGTTGCAGTCCAGAGTGGTCGTCAGTGAAGTTGCTGTTGTCGGGGAGGTGAATATAGAAGTTGTTTCTGGATAACTTGAGCTTGACCATGAGTGTGGGGTGGTGGTGCTTAATGGCACAGCGGTAGAAGGTGCAGTTGTGCTAGGAGTCGGTGTAGTTGGGCATGAGATGACGCGCGTCTCAATTTGGCACGAAGCATTGCAATACGCACTGAAACACCATCCTAACCCATCGGTGACATTGTACACCACATCTCCTGCAAACCACAAAACCAACAAGAATTTAGTGTACCAAACTGACTCTTCAGTTATAAAGAGACATGTCAAAAAACAGTGGCATCTTTTTCTGAAGGATTGTAAATGTTAAGAATGATTTTGATGCAAACACATGGGACCAAGTCACACGTGAAAGATTCAAATAAGTTTCAAGTCATTTTTTTCTTGTACAAGTCAAGTCCTGCAATAGGTCAAGTTATCTTATTTTCATGTTCAGTTTTAACAAATATTTATTATATTTTAAATCACGTCTACAAACTTTGCCAAGTTTTAAAAACCATATCTATGTCATAATCAGTTTTTAAACATTTGTATTGTTTTAACTTGTAGCTACTCCATTCTTGAACCAGTACTTCATTTAGTCCATCTCAAAAAATATTCAGTCAACTTTAAAACCTTTTGTATGTCATTCACTTAGTTTTAACCAAATTTTTAGATACTTTTTCATTTCAAAGTTTACTTTTTCAGCCTTTGATTGAATGTTCACCACATGCAAAAATGAAAATGTAGCTTGAAAGCCTGTGAGTCTTGGTCAATACAAGGGTTTGCTTTACATTATATGCACAAGCAGACTGGAGTACTCACCATTTCTTCATGAAATCTGGGCAATTATCTCCCTGCCTCTAGCATCACAAGTTCAGAATGAAGGTGCTATTGGTGAAAAAGGTTTGAGCACCTGTAATATTTCTATGTGTATCAGTAAATTTGAGGTCACATACTCTGAATTGTGTACTTAGAATTTGTTTTTCTCCACAAACACAATGCAACACTTAGATACTCACAAACCATTAATTAAAAGCACACAAATCCTAATTTACAAGTCAGAGATTTTTTTTATCCTATTATTACAACATATTTGGTGCAAAAGATATTTGTGAGGTTGTGGACAAGATCTGAATATTGGCAAATTTGAATATGAACTTCTGCAATAAATGTTCAATATGTGTGAAATAATTTGTCACAAAAACATTTCAGGGTGGGGAGCGGCAAAGTGGTGCCCACTTGGAGCGGGAGGGGGTGGGGGGTGGGGGGTGGGGGGTGAGGGTGGGGGTGGGGGTGGGGGGGGGTCTCACAAGACATACTGCACGGCTGCTACGGAAGCCAACGCCTTCTTTTTTTTCCTCTCTCCAGTGCCACGCCTCCCCTGAAACCCTCTGGCGCCCCCCCAGGGGAGGCGCGCCTCACACTTTGAAAACCACTGATTTTAATGTGTTTCAATTACATTATATTTACATTAAATATAGATATTTTTAACCAAATGAATAAATTTACTCTTACAAATAGAAAGTCTTGACATTTCACCAAAATGATGAATGGATTTCGTATACAGTGTGTTTCCACCATTTCACGTATGGTCAGAAAGTGTTTTTCAACTGCCATTTTCAAGCACTCATGCCTCTATATCAGCCATATCAGCCATACACAGAGTTAGTGCTTGGAAAAACCATGTCAACATGATTCAACATGTTCCAAAGATGGTAAAGCTCACACAACAGTGTCTTAAATCATCCAAAGCAAAAATATCAGCTTCCAGTTGGGAGCTGATATCAAATACCAAAATTGTCCAATCACGAAGTGCAAATCTAACCCATATTGCCAGCCCAAAAGAAAGCTGTTTTAAAACTGATTGTCATGGAAGTTTCTGAATTCATTTGGGAAACAGCTCTGAAGATTACCTCTGGCAATTGATAAAAGAATATTTTCTAGTCAGTCGTTGGCATTTTTTTAGACCAAGCAAAGAATCAAACAACGAGGGCAAGCCAGAGGAATTGTAAAAGTCCTGGACTCCATCACTCACAAACCAGTACTAATAGTTGCTATGCAATGTTTTCAGCCTCTCAAATGAAGCTTGAAAGGTCCAAGGAAGCATTGACACTTTGTGTTCGAATTGGAAGACAGCCCTCTTGACAAATGGTGAGACTAATGCAAAAATCAGATTTCTGAAGATTCAAGAAAGATGTCATACCCTGTACCTCTGGTGCCAGATGGGGGCGATCGGGGCCTGTTTTGTGGTGCATGCCCTGCCTCACCTGTTGTTTATATCTGCTTCTCCTCATATTCTCCTGGCTGGTCACCTTCCTCAATATGTTTTAATGCGCTGCACCTGTGTCTCTCCTATTGAAGCCCTGCTTCCCTTGCTTGTCTTGTCGGCTCCTTGTGGGTATGCCCACATGTTTCCATCCCATGCACCATGCCTGCACCAGCTCAGCTCGTTCCTGTGTTCCTCATTTTTTGTGAATGTTTTAAAAATGGCATGATCTGAAAAGCTTTGAGATTGATGTCCAAAAGATACAAAACTGAATATTCTATAAAAACACTCCATATTCTGGAAAAACACTCCATGAAGGCTCAAATTAGGACATACAAAAAAAAAAACAAAAAAAAAAACAAAACAAACAACAACAACAAAAAATAACAAAACAAAAGAAAAGGCAGAAAATGAAACTTAACCTACCAGGCTGAAAAGAAGTTCCATTTTTGAAACAAGAACATACTGATGTGGCTATGGTGCCTGTAGTAGTGGTTCCAGATTGGTAAACAGTGGTGGTCCCTGGAAGAGTCTTTGTAATGGGACCAATGGTAGTTGTAACAGCTTGAGTTGTTCCTGTTGTTACAACAGTTGATGCAGTAGTTGTGCCGACTAAAAGTCGAGTCTTTGCGGTCCCACGGGACTGTGTAGGGCCAGTGACAACAACTGTTGTAGTTTCAACAACACCAGGGCCAGTAGTTCCTTCTGTAGTGGTTTTGCCTATGAGAGTAGTGCCTTCTGTAGTGGTTGTTTCTTCATATTTGGATGTGGTTCCCTGTGTAGTGGTGCTCGGGACTTCAGTACTTGTGGTTGTGACACTTGTTTTTGAGGTCACAAGTGTTGTTTCTCTGCCCATTGTAGTCACCTCAGGTGCTTCAGTTGTGGTTTCAACAACACTGGTGGTTGAAGTGGTTACAGGGCCAGTAGTTCCTCCTGTAGTGGTTTTGCCTATGAGAGTAGTGCCTTCTGTAGTGGTTGTTTCTTCATATTTGGATGTGGTTCCCTGTGTAGTGGTGCTCGGGACTTCAGTACTTGTGGTTGTGACACTTGTTTTTGAGGTCACAAGTGTTGTTTCTCTGCCCATTGTAGTCACCTCAGGTGCTTCAGTTGTGGTTTCAACAACACTGGTGGTTGAAGTGGTTACAGGGCCAGTAGTTCCTTCTGTAGTGGTTTTGCCTATGAGAGTAGTGCCTTCTGCAGTGGTTGTTTCTTCATATTTGGATGTGGTTCCCTGTGTAGTGGTGCTCGGGACTTCAGTACTTGTGGTTGTGACACTTGTTTTTGAGGTCACAAGTGTTGTTTCTCTGCCCATTGTAGTCACCTCAGGTGCTTCACTTGTGGTTTCAACAACACTAGTTGTTGAAGTGGTCACAGGGCCAGTAGTTCCTTCTGTAGTGGTTTTGCCTATGAGAGTAGTGCCTTCTGCAGTGGTTGTTTCTTCATATTTGGATGTGGTTCCCTGTGTAGTGGTGCTCGGGACTTCAGTACTTGTGGTTGTCACACTTGTTTTTGAGGTCACAAGTGTTGTTTCTCTGCCTATTGTAGTCACCTCAGGTGCTTCAGTTGTGGTTTCAACAACACTGGTGGTTGAAGTGGTTACAGGGCCAGTAGTTCCTGCTGTAGTGGTTTTGCCTATGAGAGTAGTGCCTTCTGCAGTGGTTGTTTCTTCATATTTGGATGTGGTTCCCTGAGTAGTGGTGCTCGGGAATTCAGTACTTGTGGTTGTGACACTTGTTTTTGAGGTCACAAGTGTTGTTTCTCTGCCTATTGTAGTCACCTCAGGTGCTTCAGTTGTGGTTTCAAGAAGACTGGTGGTTGAAGTGGTTACAGGGCCAGTAGTTCCTTCTGTAGTGGTTTTGCCTATGAGAGTAGTGCCTTCTGCAGTGGTTGTTTCTTCATATTTGGATGTGGTTCCCTGTGTAGTGGTGCTCGGGGCTTCAGTACTTTTGGTTGTGACACTTGGTTTTGAGGTCACAAGTGTTGTTTCTTTGCCCGTTGTAGTCACCTCAGGTGCTTCAGTTGTGGTTTCAACAACACTGGTGGTTGAAGTGGTTACAGGGCCAGTAGTTCCTCCTGTAGTGGTTTTGCCTATGAGAGTAGTGCCTTCTGTAGTGGTTGTTTCTTCATATTTGGATGTGGTTCCCTGTGTAGTGGTGCTCGGGACTTCAGTACTTGTGGTTGTGACACTTGTTTTTGAGGTCACAAGTGTTGTTTCTCTGCCCATTGTAGTCACCTCAGGCGCTTCAGTTGTGGTTTCAACAACACTGGTGGTTGAAGTGGTTACAGGGCCAGTAGTTCCTTCTGTAGTGGTTTTGCCTATGAGAGTAGTGCCTTCTGCAGTGGTTGTTTCTTCATATTTGGATGTGGTTCCCTTTGTAGTGGTGCTCGGGGCCTCAGTACTTGTGGTTGTGACACTTGGTTTTGAGGTCACAAGTGTTGTTTCTTTGCCCATTGTAGTCACCTCAGGTGCTTCAGTTGTGGTTTCAACTACACTTGTTGTTGAAGTGGTTACAAGGCCAGTCGTTCCTTCTGTAGTGGTTTTGCCTATGAGAGTAGTGCCTTCTGCAGTGGTTGTTTCTTCATATTTTGATGTTGTTCCCTGTGTAGTGGTGCTCGGGACTTCAGTACTTGTGGTTGTAACACTTGGTTTTGAGGTCACAAGTGTTGTTTCTTTGCCTGTTGTAGTCACCTCAGGTGCTTCAGTTGTTTTTTCAACTACACGAGTTGTTGAAGTGGTTACAGGGCCAGTCGTTCCTTCTGTAGTGGTTTTGCCTATGAGAGTAGTGCCTTCTGCAGTGGTTGTTTCTTCATATTTGGATGTGGTTCCCTGTGTAGTGGTGCTCGGGACTTCGGTACTTGTGGTTGTCACACTTGTTTTTGAGGTCACAAGTGTTGTTTCTCTGCCTATTGTAGTCACCTCAGGTGCTTCAGTTGTGGTTTCAAGAAGACTGGTGGTTGAAGTGGTTACAGGGCCAGTAGTTCCTTCTGTAGTGGTTTTGCCTATGAGAGTAGTGCCTTCTGCAGTGGTTGTTTCTTCATATTTGGATGTGGTTCCCTGTGTAGTGGTGCTCGGGGCTTCAGTACTTTTGGTTGTGACACTTGGTTTTGAGGTCACAAGTGTTGTTTCTTTGCCCGTTGTAGTCACCTCAGGTGCTTCAGTTGTGGTTTCAACAACACTGGTGGTTGAAGTGGTTACAGGGCCAGTAGTTCCTCCTGTAGTGGTTTTGCCTATGAGAGTAGTGCCTTCTGTAGTGGTTGTTTCTTCATATTTGGATGTGGTTCCCTGTGTAGTGGTGCTCGGGACTTCAGTACTTGTGGTTGTGACACTTGTTTTTGAGGTCACAAGTGTTGTTTCTCTGCCCATTGTAGTCACCTCAGGTGCTTCAGTTGTGGTTTCAACAACACTGGTGGTTGAAGTGGTTACAGGGCCAGTAGTTCCTTCTGTAGTGGTTTTGCCTATGAGAGTAGTGCCTTCTGCAGTGGTTGTTTCTTCATATTTGGATGTGGTTCCCTTTGTAGTGGTGCTCGGGGCCTCAGTACTTGTGGTTGTGACACTTGGTTTTGAGGTCACAAGTGTTGTTTCTTTGCCCATTGTAGTCACCTCAGGTGCTTCAGTTGTGGTTTCAACTACACTTGTTGTTGAAGTGGTTACAAGGCCAGTCGTTCCTTCTGTAGTGGTTTTGCCTATGAGAGTAGTGCCTTCTGCAGTGGTTGTTTCTTCATATTTTGATGTTGTTCCCTGTGTAGTGGTGCTCGGGACTTCAGTACTTGTGGTTGTAACACTTGGTTTTGAGGTCACAAGTGTTGTTTCTTTGCCTGTTGTAGTCACCTCAGGTGCTTCAGTTGTTTTTTCAACTACACGAGTTGTTGAAGTGGTTACAGGGCCAGTCGTTCCTTCTGTAGTGGTTTTGCCTATGAGAGTAGTGCCTTCTGCAGTGGTTGTTTCTTCATATTTGGATGTGGTTCCCTGTGTAGTGGTGCTCGGGACTTCGGTACTTGTGGTTGTCACACTTGTTTTTGAGGTCACAAGTGTTGTTTCTTTGCCCGTTGTAGTCACCTCAGGTGCTTCAGTTGTGGTTTCAACTACACTTGTTGTTGAAGTGGTTACATGGCCAGTAGTTCCTTCTGTAGTGGTTTTGCCTATGAGAGTAGTGCCTTCTGCAGTGGTTGTTTCTTCATATTTGGATGTGGTTCCCTGTGTAGTGGTGCTCGGGACTTCAGTACTTGTGGTTGTCACACTTGGTTTTGAGGTCACAAGTGTTGTTTCTTTGCCCGTTGTAGTCACCTCAGGTGCTTCAGTTGTGGTTTCAACTACACTAGTTGTTGAAGTGGTTACAGGGCCAGTAGTTCCTTCTGTAGTGGTTTTGCCTATGAGAGTAGTGCCTTCTGCAGTGGTTGTTTCTTCATATTTGGATGTGGTTCCCTGTGTAGTGGTGCTCGGGACTTCAGTACATGTGGTTGTGACACTTGGTTTTGAGGTCACAAGTGTTGTTTCTTTGCCCATTGTAGTCACCTCAGGTGCTTCAGTTGTGGTTTCAACTACACTAGTTGTTGAAGTGGTTACAGGGCCAGTAGTTCCTTCTGTAGTGGTTTTGCCTATGAGAGTAGTGCCTTCTGCAGTGGTTGTTTCTTCATATTTGGATGTGGTTCCCTGTGTAGTGGTGCTCGGGACTTCAGTACTTGTGGTTGTGACACTTGTTTTTGAGGTCACAAGTGTTGTTTCTCTGGCCATTGTAGTCACCTCAGGTGCTTCAGTTGTGGTTTCAACAACATTGGTGGTTGAAGTGGTTACAGGGCCAGTAGTTCCTTCTGTAGTGGTTTTGCCTATGAGAGTAGTGCCTTCTGCAGTGGTTGTTTCTTCATATTTGGATGTGGTTCCCTTTGTAGTGGTGCTCGGGGCTTCAGTACTTTTGGTTGTGACACTTGGTTTTGAGGTCACAAGTGTTGTTTCTTTGCCCGTTGTAGTCACCTCAGGTGCTTCAGTTGTGGTTTCAACAACAGTGGTGGTTGAAGTGGTTACAGGGCCAGTAGTTCCTTCTGTAGTGGTTTTGCCTATGAGAGTAGTGCCTTCTGCAGTGGTTGTTTCTTCATATTTGGATGTGGTTCCCTGTGTAGTGGTGCTCGGGACTTCAGTACTTGTGGTTGTGACACTTGTTTTTGAGGTCACAAGTGTTGTTTCTCTGCCCATTGTAGTCACCTCAGGTGCTTCAGTTGTGGTTTCAACTACACTAGTTGTTGAAGTGGTTACAGGGCCAGTAGTTCCTTCTGTAGTGGTTTTGCCTATGAGAGTAGTGCCTTCTGCAGTGGTTGTTTCTTCATATTTGGATGTGGTTCCCTGTGTAGTGGTGCTCGGGACTTCAGTACTTGTGGTTGTCACACTTGTTTTTGAGGTCACAAGTGTTGTTTCTCTGGCCATTGTAGTCACCTCAGGTGCTTCAGTTGTGGTTTCAACAACATTGGTGGTTGAAGTGGTTACAGGGCCAGTAGTTCCTTCTGTAGTGGTTTTGCCTATGAGAGTAGTGCCTTCTGCAGTGGTTGTTTCTTCATATTTGGATGTGGTTCCCTGTGTAGTGGTGCTCGGGACTTCAGTACTTGTGGTTGTCACACTTGTTTTTGAGGTCACAAGTGTTGTTTCTCTGGCCATTGTAGTCACCTCAGGTGCTTCAGTTGTGGTTTCAACAACATTGGTGGTTGAAGTGGTTACAGGGCCAGTAGTTCCTTCTGTAGTGGTTTTGCCTATGAGAGTAGTGCCTTCTGCAGTGGTTGTTTCTTCATATTTGGATGTGGTTCCCTTTGTAGTGGTGCTCGGGGCTTCAGTACTTTTGGTTGTGACACTTGGTTTTGAGGTCACAAGTGTTGTTTCTTTGCCCGTTGTAGTCACCTCAGGTGCTTCAGTTGTGGTTTCAACAACAGTGGTGGTTGAAGTGGTTACAGGGCCAGTAGTTCCTTCGGTAGTGGTTTTGCCTATGAGAGTAGTGCCTTCTGCAGTGGTTGTTTCTTCATATTTGGATGTGGTTCCCTGTGTAGTGGTGCTCGGGACTTCAGTACTTTTGGTTGTGACACTTGGTTTTGAGGTCACAAGTGTTGTTTCTCTGCCTGTTGTAGTCACCTCAGGTGCTTCAGTTGTGGTTTCAACTACAGTAGTTGTTGAAGTGGTTACAGGGCCAGTAGTTCCTCCTGTAGTGGTTTTGCCTATGAGAGTAGTGCCTTCTGTAGTGGTTGTTTCTTCATATTTGGATGTGGTTCCCTGTGTAGTGGTGCTCGGGACTTCAGTACTTGTGGTTGTGACACTTGTTTTTGAGGTCACAAGTGTTGTTTCTCTGCCCATTGTAGTCACCTCAGGTGCTTCAGTTGTGGTTTCAACTACACTAGTTGTTGAAGTGGTTACAGGGCCAGTAGTTCCTGCTGTAGTGGTTTTGCCTATGAGAGTAGTGCCTTCTGTAGTGGTTGTTTCTTCATATTTGGATGTGGTTCCCTGTGTAGTGGTGCTCGGGACTTCAGTACTTGTGGTTGTGACACTTGTTTTTGAGGTCACAAGTGTTGTTTCTCTGCCCATTGTAGTCACCTCAGGTGCTTCAGTTGTGGTTTCAACTACACTAGTTGTTGAAGTGGTTACAGGGCCAGTAGTTCCTGCTGTAGTGGTTTTGCCTATGAGAGTAGTGCCTTCTGTAGTGGTTGTTTCTTCATATTTGGATGTGGTTCCCTGTGTAGTGGTGCTCGGGACTTCAGTACTTGTGGTTGTGACACTTGTTTTTGAGGTCACAAGTGTTGTTTCTCTGCCCATTGTAGTCACCTCAGGTGCTTCAGTTGTGGTTTCAACAACACTGGTGGTTGAAGTGATTACAGGGCCAGTAGTTCCTTCTGTAGTGGTTTTGCCGATGAGTGTAGTGCCTTCTGCAGTGGTTGTTTCTTCATATTTGGATGTGGTTCCCTTTGTAGTGGTGCTCGGGGCCTCAGTACTTGTGGTTGTGACACTTGGTTTTGAGGTCACAAGTGTTGTTTCTTTGCCCGTTGTAGTCACCTCAGGTGCTTCAGTTGTGGTTTCAACTACACTTGTTGATGAAGTGGTTACAGGGCCAGTAGTTCCTTCTGTAGTGGTTTTGCCTATGAGAGTAGTGCCTTCTGCAGTGGTTGTTTCTTCATATTTGGATGTGGTTCCCTGTGTAGTGGTGCTCAGGACTTCAGTACTTGTGGTTGTGACACTTGGTTTTGATGTCACAAGTGTTGTTTCTTTGCCCGTTGTAGTCACCTCAGGTGCTTCAGTTGTGGTTTCAACAACACTGGTGGTTGAAGTGGTTACAGGGCCAGTAGTTCCTTCTGTAGTGGTTTTGCCTATGAGAGTAGTGCCTTCTGCAGTGGTTGTTTCTTCATATTTGGATGTGGTTCCCTGTGTAGTGGTGCTCGGGACTTCAGTACTTGTGGTTGTGACACTTGTTTTTGAGGTCACAAGTGTTGTTTCTCTGCCCGCTGTAGTCACCTCAGGTGCTTCAGTTGTGATTTCTTCTGGTTTGGCCGTAAATTCCTGAGTAGTTGTTCCTTTTTGAGTCGAAAGCTGTGTTGTTTCTTGTGTTACTATTGTTGATTCTACCGTTGTGAAAGTTGTGACTTCCGTTGAGGTCTTTGCAACTGTTGACAAACAAACATAACATTTCATCCTCTCATAGTAAAAAAAAGAAATTACAGTTTCTTCTCTTCTATAATCATTCATTCCTGAAAAAAACTTCTCACCTGTGGTAAATGTAAAGGGAGTAGTTGTGGGGCCAAGTGTTGGGCATGTATGCATAGCTCTTGATATACTACCATTCAACCCACATTTCGCTGTCAGGCAGTTTCCAAATCCATCAGATACGTTGTAGATGGTTTCTCCATATTTGAATTTTTTCCCATGAACAGTGCAAATACATGCTGCAGATAGGGAACATTGTGTTTTTAGTACCACATAAAGTAAACACACACATGCCTACATCAATAAGATATTCATATTGACATTAAATAATAACCACACAACCACACATGTACTTACAGTTAACATCATAGTTGCATTCAATCCCTGAGTTTCCGCAGGAGCTTGAACGTGAAGGAAATTGTTGAATCATTAAACATGGAATCAATAAAATCCTGATATATTTTTTTAAGTTATGGATCATTTCAACAATTCAGTTTGACTATCTCACCTTCTGGAAAAATACATTAATGTGCAAATATACTTTATCCCATGTAAAGAAAACTAACAAATGACTGTAAAAGATCCCTGTCAAGTTGCCAACAAGAAAATCCTCAGCTGCATTTTTGGCTTGGGAGCGCTATAGAAGGATGATGAATATGCTCACTCAGGGAATTATTGAAGTCAGTAATTTACCCTACATGGTTACTGGTAAACAACTGTATGAACACATTTCTTTCTATGTCATCAACATCGCGTGCTTTATTCTTCTGTTGTGGTCTGATTATACAGAAAGATAATTTATTGTCGAAAATATGTTTGTAATACATTCAGACCCTAAGGAAGACTTCTGGAGGTTTTCAGAACATCAACTTAAAAGACTTGAGATTAATATCAAGAGGGACAGTGGCTGGTTGTGTTGGTGTGCAGCAGAATAGGGAGTGAAAATATGACAGGACGTCCAATAAAAAAGGAGTTAGTTAAATTAAGTATTCAATATACAAACTAAAAACTGTCATAACAGGCAGTTGCAATTTTATACATTTCCCAAATAATCCATGTTTGGAACACTACTGCATTGTTTTTTTTTTTTTTTTTGTTCTCAGGTTAACTATTTCTCAGATGAATTCCAGTTGAGACATACCAGGAGTAACAGGTGTTCGCTGGAACTTTTTGTCCCACTTCAAAATGGTTTCCTTTGTCATCATAACATCCACATTCCTCCGAGGCCACACACTTCATGCCTTCTTCATAGAAATAGGGTTTGCTTGGGGGACACTGTGGATAGCAACCTGGAACACCATTAAAAGATAGCCATTAGCTTAACAAGAAACACGTGCTGAGTAAAACTGATTTTAAAAAAAGCTTTTGTAGTTTGTACCCACACTACCGCACACACACTAATGTGTGTGCAACTCTGGACTTAACAGAGTCCTTTCCAGGATGTTTTAGGTTGTTCCATGTTGCAATGGGAGGCCCCATTTTAAGATCTCTCAGGAGCTTGATGGCATATTCATCAGTTATAATGTTGAGGCAGGGACACATCCAAGGAAAAGAGGGCATCCTGGGACCATGGTTTGACATTACGGAACCTTATCTTGTCTCAAGGACAACAAAATACCTGGGTTTCAAACCACTGACTGAAGATCAGCGGACAACACACTCAACCCACTGAACCGAAGCTGCCCCATCAGAAACAGATGTCTCATTTTGATGATTTTTGAGGGGACTTAAAACTTGAAGCAAAGACAATTTGGACTCAGTTGTAGCAAACTTTGATCACTGTGAGAGTTCATCTTCATGACTTCAGAAACTCAGTAATACAGTAACCCCAAGCCTATATTTTATTCAAACATACTTCAAATTTATACATGGTGTGTGTGTGTGTGTGTGTGTGTGTGTGTGTGTGTGTGTGTGTGTGTGTGTGTGTGTGTGTGTGTGTGTGTGTGTGTGTCCATCCCACTCAGTTGTCACCTTCTGATGGATTTGCAATTCTTCCAAATGACTCTCTTGTAAAAGTGACTCAGACACTTCTACATGGGAATGAGTGCCTCAATGTTTGAGTGTTTGTCCCTGAATTGCTCAGTGCTCAGTTGGTACAGCAGGATGTACCACAATCAAACGGTTGCAGGTTTAATCCACCACATGTCAAAGTGTATTTGACTTATGGATCAGCCCAGCCCCCCAAAATTCAAATGAACCAGTTGGATTCAACTACCAAGTGGCCAGGCTCAGACAAACATTTTCAGCATAAAGCTCCATAGAGAGGCAATAGAGCTGGACACAATTTTATGGATTTCTGGGATGTTTAAGTCTTTTAAGATGCTAATATGTTCAACCGATGTGCTGAGGGCATATGCAATGGCGATACGAGGAATCCAAAATGTATAAGAAACGGGGTTTCTTTCATCCCTTTTCCCAAACCCAAATGAAACCTGAACAAATGTCTCCTGTGGATGACGCTGTGTGGCAGACCACAGAGTCAACTCCATGTGACAACTATGAACAAGAACATTTACATTGGTTCCAAGGTAAGGAAATGTCCTGCATCATCTTAACAATTTTGCCACATGTCAGTCACTAGTGGCAATGAGCTTCCTTAAGCCACCTCACGTGAGATAAGGATTCTCCCTCTTACTGTAGGATCTGAAGATCTGTACCTTTAACTTTAGCTTTTTCTCATCCATGCCCAGTTTAAAATATTGCACAAAGCCCTCCATTGCATAATACCAACCTAGCCAAAGTGCTCCTTGACAAATGAAATTTTGAGAGGGGCTTACAATGCAAGGTGCAACGGGGCTGCTAAATTAGTCAAGAAGTGCCGTATAAGTGAAATCCATTCACTGTCTGTTTAAATATCCTGCAATTTTGATGTTCTTTTTGTATCCAGCTGTAACCTTAAACCATATCACACCAGTTCAAAACCTAGAATGCCAGATAACGGTTGTCACGCACCTTCCAGGTTAGTGATGAGATCAGAGCACTCTCCTGAGGGATTCCTGCATGTCTTCATGCATTCAGCTCCACAAGACTTGTAATGCCACTCGCAGCCATCAGGAAAGTTGTAGTAGTCACAGAAAATAGCTACAAGAGACCAAAAACGATTCACCGGGCTACTTTATATGGCAAACATTCTGTGCTTTGGATGTCCACATTTGACTCATCTAAGTATGGAGCGGCCAAACTTACGGCACAGTTTTGGAGATCTCCACTGAATGCAGGTTCCAGCTTCACTACAAGCTTTGGCGTAGGCAGCCACAGCTGTACAGAAACACTCACAGTCGCCACCGGTGTCACAGGCACAAGAGTCTCTGACACAAGAATCATAGTACGGGCCAGGATCAACCTGCAACAGACAAAAAGCATATATGGTTAGGAGAAGCATGGTGCGCACGGTGTGTCCCTTCACAGGTTGTGCCCTGAGCAATTTCCCACATCGCACAAAGCTAAAAGCCACCCCTGACGACAGCAGTAAAAGCATCTTCGCGGTTCTGGCTGTGGTTACCTGTGAGTGACAGGTCTGGAAGACGGGACTGACGATGATGCTGCACTGCTTCTGAGACCAGGCCTCCCGGTACGGGTTGGAGATGCAGGGGTCGCTGATGAGCTGGGCACTGGGGCAGGTGGAGGACACTCTCCAGCTGTTACCGAACTGCAGAACGTCTGCCACGGTCTCCTGAGAGCGTGTGGTGAAGTCATTCTTACTGTTGCCATCGAAGTTTCCACAAAGACCACAGACTCGACCCTGAGAAAAAAAGAACACATTCAGTTGTTCACTTGGCTGCAATCTTGCATCGGTTTTCACTTTCCTGTTTGTTTTCGTCCCTACAAAATCCTGAGCAAAAACAAAAAGCCATACTTCAGAAACTTTGACAATATTCTTACATAGTTACATGCAAATTTCAAAATGCAAAAGAAAGCTAACCAGAGCAGCTGGTTTGATAGGTCAGACAGTAACTACAGAATCAGATAGAATTTTTTTAGAATCACAAATATTGAACAAAATTTAAAAATAAAACTAATACAGGTCCAACCGGATGTACTTCTTTGCCACTTACTTTCTCTTGAGAATATCCTAATGTGATCTCAGCTATATCAGTGTCTGACTTCAAAATGTGAGTTCTGGTCTATAAAGCTTTGAATGGTCTTGGGTCTGAATACACCTCCGATTTACTATAGAATATACAGAGTGCCCTGAGGTCCTCAGCCAGAGGTTTACTAAAAGTGTCATCAGAGTCAGAAAAAACAAGGTTGAAGCAGGTTTTAGCTCCTCCACTCCTCACGTGTGGAACAAACTTCCTGCTGACACACTCACTTCTGTTAAATCAAGACTTACAGCATTATTATTTGTTCAGGTTTTCCATCGTACAACTGATTTTACTTATTTTTTTGCCTCCATTTTAAGGAAGTTTACTTAATTTTTTCTTTATTATTTTCTTAATGCAGTGTGGATTGTCTTTCCTCTGAATTGGCTCTATAAAAATAAATGTGCGTTCCTTTGGGCTCATTGTCCTGCTCAACTATCTAACTGTTTCCCTATAAACTTTGATTTCTAGCACATTTCCTTCTCAAATTTCATCATTTCGTTATTCCTTTGTTATTGTTCTATAGTTTCAGTAACATAGATGCAGGGCTTGAGACAGACAAAAAAAATCGCGTGCCTGGAAATTTATTTTTGCGCGTGTCTTCAAGCCCTGTAGATAGCAAAATGATTCTCCCTCCTTTAACAGTAATTTTTTTTTTTTTTTTTAGCTTCATACACTTAACTTGGTGTCCTGAATGGAAATATGGATGCAAAATTACGTTGTAATTACATAATTTAACCAAAAATGGTAGAAAAACATGTTAATGGACATTCTGATGGCGTTGCTGCTCGGACTGTCTTTGCCCCACATGACGTGCAGACTTGTGTGTTTACCTGGAAGTCTGCACTGACTGAGATGAACAGACTTGTCTTTTGGTCCCACATGAGCACAAGTCCTTTCTTGATTGTCAGCACCAGGTAAATCCCCATTTTCTGCACCTGATGGCGGAGCACCTGGTTGCTGCCCTTCACCACGTGGAATCTGTCATCTATGAACTGGAACTCATTGTCCTGTGGGCATCAACATCAAGTAGACACACACACACACACACACACACACACACACACACACACACACACACACACACACACACACATGCAATGAGTTTCATAGTGAGACAGTACATTTCAACTCTTTAACAGACTTAGACAATGTTTAATATTGACACATCTGACTAGTCAAACACTCTACAGTCAACTCAGGCACTAAACTTGGACTCTTCACCAGTACCCTGGACCTTTTAACCTCCACCTGGATTCTTTAGACCTGATCAGAACTCTTCAAAATATATACCTAACTCAACTCAGACTTTCAAAACTAGACTTAGGAGTGTTTTAACCACACAAATTTATGGACCCACTCCAGATCTCGATCTAGGAGGACTCTGTACTTGGAATGAGCTTCAATCTTTTAATCCAAACACTTTTTTTCCCCTTTAAATGGTTGCACAGACCTGAAACGTAAACAGCTCGTCGTCAATGCAAACTGATGCAGTAGAAACTGGATTTACTCGCAAATCACAATGTGGATACAGTGAGTAAGTCACGCACTCTGAGAAAACTGCCTAATTTTCCATCATATTTCTACTTGCTTGGGAATATTTCACCAGTGTGGTCAAATGTGGAAAAAGGGATTTTCCCTAAGGGGATGAATACAGAATGATTAGTTTATTAGTTTCACCCGCTGTATCTCCCCTACTGACCACCATGGTGGGTATATACACACTCAAAATATATCCCTGGTTAAATACTTGTCTTGAAGTAAACCTTAGTTAAGTGAGAGGGCTGTTTTTACCCCCAAGAAGATCTTGATGGTCTTGGAGCAGGTGGTTCCTGTGGATCCACACGGAACGTTCTCAGTGATGATTCGGAAGCTCCCATTGATCTTATCGTTGCCGCAGTAGTCCTAAGCGAGACAAAGACGATCGGCAATGTCACAACGTTGGTGCGGGTGTTTGGGAAGAAAAAGTGAGTCCGAGAAGCTCCAGTGCTCTACAGATCGGTGTGCCGCTGTACCTGGAGGAGTGTGTATTCACACTGTCCACTGAAGTCAAACCTCTTATCGTCAAACGAGATGTAGTGGCCGTCGCCATAGATGGTGCACACGGAGTCGCACACGTTGGTAGTGCATGTGAACTTTCTTCCTGTGCAGGAGCTGAACGACAAAACACACACAAACGTCAATGTAACACAAAACTGCAGAGAGACTCTTTTGGTTTGAACAAACAGAAACGGAGAGCTTTGGGACACGCTGCTGCGTCCTCGATGCGCGGTACACACCATGTGTTGCAGTCGACCTTCAGCGTCTCTCCTAGCTGGTAGATATTCCCGTTGTGAACACATGGACAGCTGGTCTCATTGATGCAGCCTCCCGCTCCGTCTGACAGCAGGCCGTCGGGACACATGCAGCCTGACGTGCAGCCCGTGCTTATCTGTAAGCCACCAAAAAGTGGATGAGCCACCAGGGAGACCTGAACATGGGGTACAACAGCTCTGTACTCACACAGGCCATGTCCAGAGTTCTGCAGCTCCTCTGGCACTCGGTCCCGGTGCTCCCGCGGGGGGCCGTGGAGCAGTCGAAGTACTCCATGGGGGCAGGGCAGTCCTTTAAGACTGGAAGATGAAGGAAAATTTCAGATTTTTACATCTGGGCGCCGCGTCACGGGAGCAGTGTAGACACCACAAACAGAAACATACCTCTGGACTTTGTTTGTCCGGAGCAGTTTAGACTTCCGTGTCTGCACACACTGAGGGAAAGTGAGAAAAGTAGTTTCACTTCTGTGCTGTCTTTCAGTTTAACTTTTTAGAATTTTTAATAATTGAGTGTTTGAAGGAGTCTGGTTTGAATCCCTGCCCCCCCAACCCGAACCAGGTTTTGAATCCCTCCTGACAATGTGCCTGTTCTTTCTATTTCTTTCCTTTAATCCATTAACTCCAACCAACACAGCAGAAAGTCTTGTCCTCTGTCTTCCTATCCTCGGTCACCCACATGTGCTCATGCACATTGCTCATGTGCAGCTGTTACTCTTTCTCTGTGTCGTATTTGGCACTATCGAAATAACATTGACTTGAATGAAATTGATTTGATTCACATCACATTTGATGAACTGGTTGAACAGAAATACTTGTGTCTTTACCTTCATGAATGTGGAACATTGTCTACGTTTATGTTTCTACTACCAATGTGCAGTGTGATTAACTATGTCTGACATTTGCATTGTTTATAACTGTAAAAATTGCTCCAGCCTCTCAGTCAGACACTGCTGTTATTGTGGGGACATTTCCTCAACTGGCCCACCAAGATTTTTATTTGCAGACTTTACCATCAGATATTTTCTTTATTGAACATCAGATTTTGATGTTATCAGACACACACACACACACACACACACACACACACACACACACACACACACACACACACACACACACACGCACGCACACTTTGTTGTTTGTTGCATTTGTTTTTTTTGGCTCTTAAATCCCAATATATCTTCCATAAGGATCTTATGCGTTTGATCATGTCCTCTACTAACATGAGTAACTCCATCATGTATTTTTGGTTGTGGCAGCTCAGTGCTTCATACACTCACTCCATAGTAAATACAGACAAATAAGCACAGAAACTTAAGCTTTTCCAGCAGATCATTCCTGATTTAACAGGACACACAACCCTCATTTAAATATTTCTGACACACTATTTTTAGTAAATCACATCCAAAACACAAGCAAAGTGAAAGCTTAACCTGTTTGTATCAAATGTGCAATTGACATAATTGGTGACTGAAAATGTTAAAAAATGAAGGGAAGTATATAATTTTAGTTGAAAATGTCCTTTCATTGTGGGCTCTGGACACAGGAAACTTTATTAAAACTCAAGAAATGTTCAATTATGTGTCACAAATATAATATCTATGCAGTAGAAACCTTAGCTTATAACATTTTAAGTTATTTTACTTAAAAGCCTCCCGCTTAGTCTGACTGGGAAAGCTTTAAAGACTTTTAAACCTATAAAATCACCCGCTGCCTAAAATAAACCCAAAGCAACACCTTTAATACTCAGCACTTACCACTGGACTCCATCATCGGAGATAGTCTCTCCAGCAGGAATGATGACCTCTTTGTCGTAACAGGGACACTGGTCGCTTCCCACGCACTGGCCGTCCTCATTCATGTAGGTTCCCTCTTCACAGCCGCAGCCGTCCACGGCGGGGAAGCTGGTCAAGCAGGAGAAGTCCTGCTGGCCGAGGGAGCGGCAGGTTCGGCTGCAGCATGTCGTGTTGTACCCATACACCGTCTTCGTTGGACATGATTTGCTGTATTTTCCTGATTTGGAGAAAAAAAAAAAGAAATCATGGTAATCAGATTTTTCATCAGGCCAACAAAAACAAAGCAAAAGTACAGCTTCAAATATACCTCAAACACTGCTGGTGGTGAGAATAAGAATGTCTTTATCATACAGACATCATACATAGGCTGAACTATTAAAATATGAATGAAAAATGCAAAGATTCACAGCAATAAATTCAACAGAACTCCACCTATTGGAGCTGATTTTAAAGTTTAAATCAGCTTAGTTTCTCAGTTATGCTGCTTTAGGTTTAGACTACTGGGGAACTTTCTCCTAATGCACCACCTGGTTTAATATTGGTTTACAATTCAATCAGAGCTGCAGAGGTGCAACTGGAATTAAAATCTGAACATGACGTTATGTATTTCAAGTAAGTTCAAAGTTTCAAGCACTAGAAGTCAACATGGATCCATTTCATTGTGATGCTGCTATGGCTGGTCTGCTGGAAATCTTTTTTTGGTAACACTTTACTTGAAGCCCCTCTTTATAACACATTATAAGTAGTTATAAACACTAATACATGATCACAATGCTTTATAACTCACTATACAGCAGTATACAGCATAGGATTAAGGTTAGGGTTAGGGTTAGGGTTAGGGTTTGGTCCTGGCATTGTGATCATCTATGAATGTTTATAACTACAGCTACACATGTTATAATGGCATTATAATGCTTTATGAATGTACTTATAATGTGTTATGCAGGGGGGCTTCAAGTAAAGTGTTACCGTTTTTTTCATACATAAAGTCTTTCTGTTTAGACTACCTAGAATGTCATTGGTAAATAAGAATGAGAATGTTTATTTTCATCAAAGTGACAAGAGCCTGGGCCTGGGCCTGGGCCTGGGCCTGGGCCTGGGCCTGGGCCTGGGCCTGGGCCTGGGCCTGGGCCTGGGCCTGGGCCTGGGCCTGGGCCTGGGCCTGGGCCTGGGCCTGGGCCTGGGCCTGGCAGATATGGACTGTTTTCAGATTAAATGTCAGTTTAATTTTTTTTTTAAATATTCAGGTTCAACTGATATAAAAACTTGATGTAGAAGAATATTGATGTCATTCAATGAGGTGATAACGTAATGCAATATACTTTAAAGTTGTTTCATTGAGCAGTTAGCTGCTTTAGGTTTATTAAAGTTGTATATTGTAAAAGTTTTGGAGTTCAATTTCAAGTGAAAATGCTATACTTTTTTTTTTTTTTTTTTGCATTTTGTGTGTCTGTTTACATGACAATGATGCTCAGAACCACAGAAGATGCAACTTTTTGAGAAAGGCTCCCAAGATGGAACTTTTCTAAAATGCCCTAACCCCATCATCATGGAGACAGAAACATGTTTCTGCCATTGCCATGTAAAACTTCATTTAATTCAAAATAAATCTTCATATAAAAATTCTATAGTAATTCCATCTGTTAAAGAAGATAGTTTATTTCTTTACATTTTGCATGTGCTGCTCTCAGTATTCTTTGAATATTCTACATCAGACTTGAACAAACACAGCTATATTAACAGTACTGTGCTGTTTACCGCAGATGGTGTCCCTCCAGCCGCTGAGGTGGAATCCCACTGCCGAACAGGCGTAGACGTACGAGGAGACTGCAGCGCACATGCACTCCTCACTCCTCTCACAGTTGCAGCTGTCATACATGCAGTTCTATGGTGGTGAGAAAGGTGTGATTAAACATGTTCAGCAGTATGTGCGTGGTGGAGACTTGTTGCTCGGACGTACTTCTTTGTATATTGTGGGGCTGATGACATCGTGGCAAGGTGCAAACACTCCATTGGGATCAGTCAGTTTGGAGCACCAGAAGTTGGCATAACTCTCTAAAACATCGAAAAATAAATAAGTTAAGTCATAATAAAGCATGTTGTGCAGTGGAGCGTTCAGTTGAACCCCAAATCGTCGTGTCGGATGATGTGGTATCGCCTGAAATGACTGGACCACACATTGACGGGAGTTTTCTTTTTATACCCTTGTTGATTCCCTGGCTGCAGGGGTGTCCAAATCGTGTTCTGACATCTGGGCAGCTGACTCTGGTCTTCCAGGAGTTGGCAAAAGCTACAGCAGTGCCTTCAACCAGTCCACTCATCACCCTGAAGTCGTCACTCATTTTGTTGTTGAAGTTTCCACACAAACCTGAGGAGAGAAGATCGTGGAGAGTTACACAAGCACAAAAAACTGGGACACTCAAATCCTTAGGTGGAAGTGTTTTTTGCGAAATAGAGAAGATGAAGTTTTACCGGAGGTGCTTCCTTTGAGTGACGGATCAGCT
This sequence comes from Salarias fasciatus, assembly GCF_902148845.1. Taxonomy (NCBI): domain Eukaryota; kingdom Metazoa; phylum Chordata; class Actinopteri; order Blenniiformes; family Blenniidae; genus Salarias; species Salarias fasciatus. The sequence continues at coordinate 5,876,110 of NC_043745.1, forward strand.
GAAATAAAGACCTGCATCGTGGGGGACAGCTGGACCATGATCTGGACGCCCACCTGGGTGCTGATGACGGCGTAGTAGGAAGACGGCATGAAGACGCTCAGCTCAGCTGCAAAAGCCCAAGGACATCAGAGACTCTGTGTTACAGCAACACGTCCATTCAACCACACCAACAGAAGCAACGTCACGCAAACTGGGTCATCTGAATGCCAAGAAAAGGAAACTTTGGACAGTTTTGTTGCAAAAATCTGCCACTTCCATAAGGACCATAGAATAAAGATAGCTCATGGACAGTAGCTTGATTCCGATCCAGGTTCACTGCAAAGATTCTAAGTCTGACCAAGTTTTTTAAACTTGTTTTGATTGAAAATGTCTCATTTTACTTGATTTAAGATAAATCCACTTAAAAATTGTATTTCAGCAAAATAAAAAGACTTGTTTTTAGAGAATTTCTCTTAAATCAAGACAATTTTAACTTGTTGTATTGGCACATTTTTTTCTTCAATTAAGGTACTTTTACCTTGAAATAAGGAAGAAAGGAGAAGTGTTAGTATTCTAAAATATTGTTTGGAGTTTAATTTATCGGTCCAACTAAAAAAAAAAAAAAAAACTAACGTAATGAAATCTGTTCAAGGAACACATTTCAAGGTTAATGTTTTTTCATAGTAAGCTGTAGGTTTAGACTGCTGGGAACCTTTTTCAGGAATTCAGGGGGATTCTGGAATATAGATCATAATATCTGAGGGAACTCACGTGTGAACAGAGGGAGTTGAGACAGAACCCGGTTCAGAAAGACCTGCCCACTCGACTGGATTTTAACAATCTGAGAAAAAACACATTTAGGAGAACATCAAACAGAGTGCATTATAACTCTCATAATCTGAAGACATGTTCCTCACATGCAATGGATGGTTGTCAATAAGCTGCTGTCTAATGTGGGAATTTATTTTAGTTTCAATATCCTTATTTTAATACTTGCTTGCTCACATATGATACTCAGGGAAAAATATCCCAATATAATATGCATCCAAAAAGGCTCTGTGGGATCGAGGCGTGATTGGAGGGGAAGCCTCGGCTGGAGCGGCCTCATGGAGACGGCCTGAAGATTCTACACCTCGACACTAAACATGAAACATTTCTGAAAACAATGTTAAAAAGGGCAAAAAGTCTGAACTCATTGTGTGGTTTGAGTGCGAGGATTTTAATTTTGATAGAGAATTGAGAACATGATTTCTAACTTCCTAAAGTCATTAAATTACCTTTTTACACATGGCAGGGTATTTCAACTGAATAGAAATCAAACAGATACAGCCAAGGCAGGCTTCTTTTGTGTTAAAGTTATGGAGAATTTAGTAGATGTGAGTCCGTATACCGTCACCTGAAAGGATGGAAACGCGACTGCAGCTGTGTGAGTGTGCAGAAGCTCACCACAGTGTTGCTGTATAAGGCCAGAGTTACAGTTCGGAGACAGGTCCTGCTGTCAGTCAGGCCGCATTTGACCAGGTCGCCCAGCACAGTGTAGGAAGAGTCATTACTCTGAAACGAGACAGAGGGTAACGTCAGTAACAGAAACAGTATTATCAGACAGCTCTTCCACCGAGCTGGCTTCACTGCTCGCATGGTCATCAGCATCACCTTGGCCAGGATGTACGAGCAGTCACCATGGAAGGTGTAGACTTTCCCATCGAAGGTGTTGATGTGGGCTCCTCCCTCCACCGAGCAGGTTCCCGGGCAGTTTTCCTCAGTGCACTGCCACTGACCCCTCTCACACACACTGTCAAGACACACACATATTCACTGATATTTCCTTTGGCGAAGGCTTAAACCTGAGGATGAGGATTCAAGAAGTAGTTTCAGGCACATGTAACGTGAAAGAGTGAAAACATGCTGAAGACCTGCAGCTATGAAAACTCCAGACTGAATCTGCCCCCCTCCCTCCTCTACCCCAAAGAGGAGAAATGGCAACACGTGGTGTTTACTTCCATTTGCCTGTATTAGCAGCTCTGCAGCAGCTGGAGGAAGTGAAGGAGGCGCGGATGAATCCGTTCATTGCAGTTTATTCATGAGCACGAGAAACTGGTGGAGCTGCGCAGCAGAGTATTGGAAATAAATTCACGAACCAGGCCGGAATTTACAGAAATGAATGTCTCTTTCTGGTTTTTGATGTGATGTGGCAGTCTAAGTAAATTTTAAAATACTCATAAATCTATGTAAAATGCTAACAAGTAATGAAATTACTGAACATCTCAGATTTCTTTGACTTACTTCCTTTTTGATCATTTCAGTGACTTTCTCAAAAGTCAAATCAATTAATTTGCTCGTTTTTTTCTTAGATCAGTAATTCATCTTTCTCATTGTTTTTGAAGTCACACACTCTAAAATTGTCAAATTTAGACTTGCACCTATCAAACAGACTAAGATGTTTGAAAGAACATCGGACAGAGCTGAGAAACAGCCTGGTGCTTTCAGCGAAAATCTTCCTGCTCCAATTGTGGAGGACATGGGAGGGGAGTGTGTTTTCACAGACTTGTCAGGAAATGTTCAGCTGTGTTCTCGAGTGTTCATCCACAGAGACGCTGCCGTCTTACCAGACTCTGCAGTTGAAGGAGTAGGATTCTCCCGAGTCGTAGACTTTGTCACCGTGCACACACGGACAGTCGGAGATGGGAACACAGCCGGTCATCCCGATGTCGTCGATCACCGTCCCTGAGGAGGCAGAAAAGTAATCAAGTCAGTGCTTCAAATATGCAAAACAGTCATGAATCATTCATATGGCATTAAAAAAATAAACGCCTTTCAAATGATTGCTGTCAAGTTTATGTCCAAATCATTTAATGACACTGCTGTGTTTGACTCTCTTCTTGGAGCACATCGAGAGCATCGCCGCTTCAGTCCTAAGCTAATCCCATCTGGAACTTCTCTGCACCAGGAGGAGGCATCGAGTCAGAGCTCAGCAAAATTTCATCTGGCGTTACCCAAGGCTTGATCCTGGGCCCACTACTGTTAACATGCCACCGTTTGGAATTTTGTCTCAGAACTATGAAAATGAGGCACGGAGTAGCATCACTCACACAGGTAGGTGTGTGTGTGTGTGTGTGTGTGTGTGTGTGTGTTCTCGTATTTCTATCCTTGTTGGGGCCAAATGTCCCCACAAGGATAGCAAAACGTGAAACGACGTGCCTTGTGGGGACCTTTTTCCGGTCCTAAGTAGGAGAAACAGTGTTTTCTTGACCATGTTGTTGTTACTGAAAAAAGTAAAAGTGCAAAAACATTTCTTTAGGGTTAGGCTTTGTTGTGGTGTGGGTTAGGGTTAGGGTAAGGGTCAGGGTTAGGGGCTAGACATGAATGGGAGTCAATGGACGGTCCCCACAAGGATAGAAATACAAGACTGTGCGTGTGTGTGTGTGTGTGTGTGTGTACCTGTAGGACAGCTGCAGCCAGCCTGGCAGTGGTCGTCACACGTCTGACTGGCTTCAGGCGTGGAGCAGCTGTCAGGACATGAACTCTTGCACTCCAAGAACTCCATGTCGTCCGGACAGTTTTTCGCTGAGGAGACAAAATCGCCCTTGTTTTTTCCTCTCGCTATATCGCCCACAATCAAGCAATTCATCAAAGAATTGAAGAGTACGGCTTTTGAATTAACCGTATGTGGCACCCTTACTGCAAAATGTGTCGTTCCTCCACTGTGACGGCGTCCCTCCTGCGTGGACGCACTGTCTGGAGAACTCGGAGAGGGTTTTACAAAGCAGGGAGTTCACGCTTTGAGAGTTGCACGTGTCCATCATGCAGGCTCGAACGAACGAGTCCACGTCCAGACCGTTTTCACAGCTGGAGAACGCCTCGCTGGTGAACATCTGTCGGCACAGTTCCTGAAAAACCAGCCAAACAAGAGCAAGTTGTTCTGTTACGTTTCTGGGAATTTGGTCAAATGTGGCAGTAATCAGTCAGATTATAGGTCTGTTCAGGTATTTATCAAAGAATGAGTACAGGCCCTCAGGGGCTGAACAGGTAGATCATAGGATTCTCTGGATGCCCAACAAATGAAACATCTGGATTAATGTGTGAGAAAAGGTGAAAGTTACCTTGTTGCCGTTGTTCTGGAGCGGCTGGGGCTCCGGATCCTCACAGACCTCTGTGGGTTCGCTCATCTTGTGGAGGTCAGCAAAGTCTCGTATGGACAGCTGCTCGCCTACAGACGCACACAACACACACTCAGCCTGCTCAGATCTCAAGTCATTCATTCATTCATTTTCTGCCGCTCTTTCCCTTTCGGGGTCGCGGGTGGCTGGAGCCGATCCCAGCTGCTGTGGGCGAAGGCGGGGTACACCCTGGACAGTTCGCCAGTCTGTCGCAGGGCTGACACACATAGACAAACAACCATTCACTCACACATTCATACCTAGGGGCAATTTAGGGTGATCAATTAACCTACCATGCATGTTTTTGGACTGTGGGAGGAAGCCGGAGTACCCGGAGGGAACCCACGCACACACGGGGAGAACATGCAAACTCCACACAGAAAGGCCCCGAGCCCCGGCCGGTATTTGAACCCAGGACCTTCTTGCTGTGAGGCAAGAGCGCTAACCACTGCGCCACCGTGCGGCCGAGATCTCACGTCAAATGAAGTCAAATCATTCAAAATCCTACTTCAGACAAATTTATCCCAAAGATCAATTACTGCTTGATGTTTGCAAGGTGTTATGCAAAACATGCAAGACATGACAATGAAGTACTTATTTAAGATAAGACTGACATAGAAGGGTCTACAGCAAGCCACCATATCTGTGAAAGACCCCTCCTAATGAATGTATACATGGTTGTAAAATTTAAAAGAGAAATAATAATGAATCAGTCATCTGTTCTTATTGTCAGCAAAAACCGCTCCTCGTCAGCTCACCCTCCTGGTTGAAGTCGTTGAGGTAGCTATCATAGTTTCCACACAGTCCACAGGTCTGACCCATAAATCTGCTGTCCAGTTCAATCTGTGGAAACAAACAAACAAAACAGCCTTTCAAGACAAAATGCAAAGCGATAGATAAGTGTTTCTTTATTCACTGTGTCTGATATATCTGTGATGTTCATCATGGATGGAAGGATGAAGTGACTAATGGGTGGATAGTTTATTACATAATTACATCAATATTAATGATCATGAAATGATATCAAGAAAATAAACCATTGTGACTCGTTAGGGTTAGAGTTAGCCTAACCCCATCAAATATAAAAAATAGAGAAATATCAAACTTTAAAGACAAACTGTTTCTGCTCTCAGATCAATAACCTGCAACACTTTGTTTTTTTCAGCGTTTTTTTCAGCTCACATTACGACTGCAGCCAGTGACTGCTGGCTGATAGAATCTGGACTACGGTAGCATGAAGAATGAAGAAAACCCTCTCAGCCTTCTTCCCAGTCCTACTCTCCGTTAATCACATTCACTTGGTGAAGTGCTCCCTTGTGTTTACTTGTAGCAGATATATTTGCACTGACTTTTCTTGGTGTTTGCGTATCTCCTCAGGACATATCCCGCCAGTCCCTCCCATGACCGACTGACATTGAAGCCCAATGCTTAAAACGCTGCAGGCTGGGCTTTACCTGCTGATCTTTTCTATTATTGTCACTTGGATTTATTTGGGTTACAGTCAGATTCAAGATTAGGATAAGAATTAGGGATTTATGGTCCACAAACACAGAATTAGTGAGTATTATACTGACACAATACAACTTTGTCAAAGAAGAGACAAAGAAAAAAGTCAAACAGCTTTTTTCCTGCAGCCTAAGAAACATCCAGCCATCCTGCAGACAGCGAATGTAATTTTTGAGAAGCTAAGAACAGGAAAAGCCTCTTCGGTTCTCTTTGTGAGGTTCTGGACCACAGGCTGCGAATCACAAGCTGCTGTTCAACACAGTGAGGGTCACTTTCAGGTAAACCGTCACACCCGGTTTGGCTTTCTGATCCTGATGCTCTGAATGACTTCTCTGTTTCTGCACATATGTTTGAATATGCAGAGCCGCAGCTTTGTCTCAGGGACATTTCAGGATTTAACCAGTGTTTTTCATCTTTACGGCAGTGGCAGTGACTGAGGAAGAGTTAGTGTTCAACCCTTTTTTAGATGGAGAAAACACATGTATAATGTTCCTGATCAAGATATGAATGATTATTAACATAAACACTACATTCAAAATGCATGCAGCCTGTTAACTGAATCTTTAAAGTGACTTGACTCCTCTTCATATGACTCAACTCTGACCGCCCACCAGCCAGAGGCAGAATCTGTCCCTGAACTCACTCATCAAAATAAAACAAAAACAAAAAAACCCAGAGGAGAACCGATGTGTGTGTTTCTGTGTGTGGTGAATGTGAGAGTGGGCTTCATACCTCCAGAGAGTCGTCCAGGTTCCAGGTGGCTCTGAGTCCAAACCTGGTGTCCACCAAGATGCTGGAGCCGGTGTCCTTGATGGACAGTCCAGCTGCGATGAACGGCAGAGACACCCTGCAGCAGCAGACAAGCAGAGGTGAGTGAAACTGGGGCTCAAAGCAGTGGAAACTGACAGACACAAGTCACACAACAGAAAACGACTGACTCAATGTCATCTCATGCTTCAAAGCAAACCCAGTGTCAGCGTTTCTCCTGGTTTACTGATTATTTTTATTCGCTTTTACTTACGAGAGAAAATTTCATAGCTGACATTTCCAAAAGGAGCAACACGAACACAAACTATTGCATCATGGGAAAGTCCCACTTCACATTGTTGATACGTCATTAAGAAATTACTCACAACTCGAGAGATAAATAAGAAAAAGGGTTCTCATCCAACATGTCATAGTTACAGTCAGCAAAAAGACCCGAACTGCCTTCCTAACTGAAATCTGACCAACCAGATGAGCCTGAGCGGCGCTCGCAACACATTAACATCCGCAGAAATAAACCAAGCAGCCAGAACAGACACACAACTCCAGAAATTCAGCACTTTGTTGAGGAACAGCAGAAACCAAACCACGGAAAGACATGGATGAGTCTGTGTGTGTGTGTGTGTGTGTGTGTGTGTGTGTGTGTGTGTGTGTGTGTGTGTGTGTGCGTTCTTGTATTTCTATCCTTGTCGGGGCCAAATGTCCCCACAAGGATAGCAAAACGTGGAACG